>NC_056728.1:42320724-42620724 GCF_019279795.1 Protopterus annectens | reverse complement strand
AATAATGAATGTTCTACTGAAATAGCTCACTGTTCAGAAGGCTTAGGATCACTGTAGTATATCTAGTTTCTTAAGATATTAGTTAAATTTATCTAAAACCAAAATTTCTTGGATTTTGCTTGTATTTATGTGATGTTCTAGCCGCAGTTTCAAACTCTTGTATTAAGTCAGACTTTTGTCACCTCATCTATCATTCATACTGAATGATCAGTTGTGAGTTTTAAGTGACTGAGCCTCTGGTGAGGTTCCACGCCAAGGTAGAATTTCCAGATGTGATATTGTCAATCTCGCCTTTATTCTCATTTGTTAATCAGATCCGATCCATCAGATCCGTCTTGGCTTTTTTAAAAGTTTGAGGCCTTCAGCAAAGCTCATGGGCATACTTCCTTACCCATGATACAGTTCCCTAAATTCTCTGATCACATTTGCCACTCAGCAAAAGATGTGGTCCTTCCAGAAAGCTCTTGGCTAAGTGAAAGTTTATTTATAGTTTGTATTGTCTATTTAGTTTTTCTTCTGTTACTTAGTTAGCAATTTCCTTACCCTACTTCACGTCTGTTTAAGTTGGATGATATTTTTTTTGGCTGAGCGAGTGTTGTTCCCTTTTCTGAACTTTCCCCTTTCAACGTCTGTTTAAGGTAGAAGATGTTTTGTTTGCCTGTGCAAGTGTTGTTCCCTCTTCTAAACTCTTTTCCATTGTCCATTTAAGTTAAAACAACGTTCTTTAACTTCTAACTCTACAGTTTTAAAAAAATAAATAAATAATTCAGTATTTCCTTAATCTGGTTAATGTCCATTTTAGTTAGAGGGCGTTCGTGTGTGTGTGCCCGCGCATTGTTTTCTATCTTTATTTTCTGTAGCTTAAGTTTCAGTTAGTTAAATTTGAATTGTGTAATATGTCTCAAAAACAGGATGGGAAATCCTTGGGGTTTGAAAAATGTGGCAAAAAGATGCCTCTAAGTGATACACACACACTTTGTGTGTGTGTATTGCTTGGGGCCTTTACATCTACAAGATTCATGCTCCGTTTGCCATGGCTTCTATCAAAGAGCTCTTATGGAGCGTAAAAATAAACTTATATTAAAAGGTTGACTTAAAGCTCTTTTTTTTCCTGAGGCTATTTCACCAGAGTCCTCTAAATCATCGGATAAGTCAGACAAAACCGTAACCGATACAAGCATGTAAAATCTGAAGGTAATGCTACTCAGTGCTAGAAGTCTAAACCTCGAAATGCACTCTCTCGAGGCACTCCTAAAAATGGAGAACATCGATATCTGTGCAGTAGCTGAGACCTGGTTCAAGTCTCCAGAGAGCACCCCTGCAAAACCAGGCTACAACTCTTAACACACTTTTTGGCCACCAAACCAAGACCGAAACACTAAAGTGGAGGCGTGTCCATATTCACACCTCCAGGTTAGTTGCCCAACACAAGCATCTGAAATTCTCCAGGTGCAACTAACACTAGGTAAGACTGCAATCCAAATTGTAGCTTACTTCAGATCTCCCACCATGCCCCAAGATTCTCACTACACCTTTCTAAACATACTGGAAAATATTAAGATACAACCAAACACCTTAGTACTGGGTGATTTCAACTACCCTGCCATTAACTGGGAAAACTACTCGGGTACCAACACCTTTTCCCAACAGTTCTTGGAGTTCATAAATTCCAACACCCTGGATCAACTAATCCATTGTCTCACCAGGGGCTCCATTATCCTTGACCTGGTCATTACCAACGTGGGAGATAGATGCTCCACACCAGTGGTCACCCCCTCATTGGTCAGGTTTGACCATAAGCTAATCATCCTTGACATCCACATTCCACCCCCACCCCCCAGTAAGAAAACCTCCGTAAAAAACTTATCCAAAGCCAACTTCACACTACTCAAGTCAGAAGTGACAAACTTCATGACAGACGGGAGCTGAAAGTTCGACTGCTGAATCCTACACTAAGGTACTATATGAGCACATCCATTCATGCATGAATCGTGTCATCCCAAGTAGAACCAAGACGCTCTCCTCCAAAAAAAGGACGCCAGTCTGGTGGTCCCCTGCCATAAACAAACTATACAACAGAAGGAGGAGGAAACTTTATTTATTTATTTATTTATTTATTTTTATTTTGCATTTGTTAACCTGGTTAGTCTGGCTGAACTTTTGGCTCATTTTCAGCAGAGACCCGGGGAGAAAATCTCCTCAGGACTAGAAAACAATTTATCAAATTTTAGTAACATAGTAGTAACAATCTGCTATAGGATCTTACAAGCAGAAACCTGGAGAGAAAAAAACATACTCAGGCAATTCAATTATACAGCGTATTAACAATTGGCAGACAAGTATGTGAGTTGTTACAAACAAGGTTTTAAACAATTAGCACAAGAAAATGTGACTAGTTACAATATTATTTAAGCTGCTTAGAGCAAAATGAGTTAATAGTTGGGCAGATGCTTATTAAAGGTGTGTAGGATCTAGTTGTATTGGAGTTTGGAAACAAGAAAGGAAAGTAAGAATGGCTAGTAGGAGATGTAGAGGAGGTAGAGTATAGGTGACAGACTAGACCGGTAGGTTGTTTTGAGACTGTAAGAATTAAGAGTGGCTGGAGAATGGAGGAAGGGAAGAGATAGAAGAGGCAGGGGAATAGTGTTAGAGATGCATTGAGTGAGGTGATGAAATAGGTGAAAGGATGGTGGTTGGCTACAGTGGCAAGACCACTTTGTTTTTAGGTATTTCCTTGTGGCTAATTTGAAACATTTGCTATGCTGGAAGGATTTTATTTCCAAGGGGAGTTGGTTCCAGGATGTAGCTGGGTTATAGTTATAGAGAAGGCAGCCTATTTTGGTTTTGAGTTTGTAGATGTCTAACAATTCTTGATTTGAGCTGTGTAGCGTCCTAGCAGGGGAATATTTGGATATGATAGTGGAGAGGCTGGGGCAGAAGGAGGGTAGATAGAGTGGATGATTTGTAGTTGGAGGAAACTGTTGCAGAAAAGAGGAAAATCCCAGGATGCAAAAAACCCCATACCAACCTCAGTAAGAAGCTGAGATCCCTCATAAAATCCTCCAAAGCTAGTTATGAAAATAAAATTGCCAAAGATTCCAAAGACAACCACAAGGCATTCTATAGTTATGTCAAGAATCTAAATGGCAATGCTCAGATCTGCTCTGAGCTACAACAGAATGGCAATAAATATACAGATCCCAAGAATATTGTCAATATCCTGGCAGATCGATTTAGTGCCAACTTCAGTCCCCTCTCACCCCCTAAAGGGTCCATCTCGGTGCCAAAAGCTTGCCAAATTCCGGTAATCACAGCCACACAGGTAGAAACTGCACTTTCCAAAGATAAGAATACAACATCCATGGGACCAGATGACATCCCGAGCTGTGTACTACATGAACTACAAAATGAATTGGCAACTCACCTAAGTGTCATGTTTAATCGTAGCCTCACCTCAGGCTTCATGCCCACTGAGTGGCGCACAGCTGCAGTTATCCCACTCCACAAGGGGGGATCCACCTTGGATCCCGGGAAGTAACGTCCCATCAGTCTGACGAGCCTGATATGCAAGGGCATGGAACGCATTATCATGGAACTTATAAACAAAGACATTGGCAACCTTCAAGCACTGGACCCCACCCAGTTTGGGTTCGTGAAGGGCTGATCTCGTCTCCTGAACTTTATTGACTTCTTTGAATTCTCCAGAGCAGTGGACGAGGGTAAGGCGGTCCACTCAGTCTGTCTGGACCTTGCCAAGGCCTTTGACACCATCCCTCACTCTGGAATCATAGATAAACTTACTAAGCTGGGCATAAATCCCTACATCGCTCGATGGGTTGCCAACTGGCTTAGTGACAGAACCCAGACGATAAAAGTAGCCGACTCCAAATCCAGCTACAGACAAGTGACAAGTGGAGTACCTCAGGGTTTAGTCCTGGGACCGCTCTTGTTTGGCATCTACTTCTCTGAAGTGCAGGCCAACACTAAGGGACTCTGGCTAACAAAGTTCACAGATGACTGCAAACTGGGAGCTATTATTGAATTCACAAATGATGTGGATATTCTACAAAAGGGCCTTATAGAAACAGATGCTTGGTGCCATGGCTCAAGCTTAATGCCAAGAAATGTATAGATGTTCTTCGTGTTTCAATGTTGCAGTCATTACATTTGGGTAATCTGCTAGCAGGTTGCCCTCAGTTAGCCTGAATACCAAAGTCTTGGGTCCTGCGTCGGTTGCTGTCTCCTCTTCCATGACGTCAGGTCATCAGGGGTATAAAACATGAAGCCGACGCTATTTTATTTAGTCTTTCTTGCTGCGGTGCCCAAAGCAGAAGCAGTTCGCAAGTGCCGGTTGGCCGACTCCTGAAATTTTCACATTCGAGTTTCAGAACCGAAGTCTTCAAACTAAAGCTAAGTACCCTGTTGGGGAAACATTTTCTTGCTCCTTACCAATGTCAGTAAAAGTTAATAATTGCATTACTTGTGGGAAGCTAATACCTCATAAAGATTTTTATTTGTACTGTATTCCTTGCCTAGGCCCAGATCATAATGTGCCTTGCTGTCGGTTTTGTGCTAGCTTTAACCAACGCACTATTAAGCGTCTGTATAGTTTTGCTTCTAAATATTTTGGATCAAGATTTAATTATCCTGAAATGTCGTCTGCTAGCAATCCGACTACCGGAGTTCACAAAAAACGCAAAGAAAAAGACAGAGATAGAATGTCTAGGTCCAAAACCGACGACAAAGCTTCTCCTAAACCAGTCACCAGTACTCAGTGAGGTGCTTTCGCAGCCCCTGATACCCGCTACTTTTGAGTCGCAGGCCTCTACCGAGACCCAGTGGGAGTCGGGTATGCTGCGAGATTCTCAGGGTATTGAACCCGCGGATGTCTCTCCCTTGGATGGGTCCGGAGCCGCTGAGCAGGCACCAGCTTCTGAGGGGTGTTTTCATGCCTCAACATTTTTATATTAAACCGATGCCAGCCTCAAAAACAAGGTCAAAAACATCTTCTATGTCTAAAAACCTGACGCATGAACCACGTGCACAGGCCCCTATGCCTAAAAAACAGATGATCAAAATGGCTGAGGACTTAATTACCTTGAACAGGGGTTGCCAACCCTCCCTGCTAAGAGGCCTAGGCAAGGCACTGATCATGAATCTTCAGATCAGGTTTCCAGTTCTTCTGATTCCTCTTCTGATCAGGAATTTTCTATTGCACCCTATGAGGATTCTGATGCAGAGGAATCCATCCCATCTGCATCTTCTTCTGAGGATTACTCTTTTGGAGAGACTTTGCATACTTTAAGGGAACATTTTCTCTGGGAAAGTCAGGACTTCTCTGAATCAAAAAAGAGGCTTAGGGATTTCCTCCTTCTTCTTCAGCATAGGCCTTTGGCTATACCTCTTGTATTAGTCATTGTTGATGATGTGTTTTCGGAATCAAGCATGGCTCCTGATTCCCTACCTCCGGCTCCTAGTAAGCCAGACAGATGTTACAGGGTTCCTGGCACCCACAAATATCTATTCAAAAATCCTGCTGCTGATCCAGAGACTATTTCACAGGGTCCCAAGGGTGTAAAGGCCTCTACAGCCAAAAATCCTACCCCCTCTGATAGAGATTCCAGGGTGCTGGATAGATGGGGAAAGAAGGTTTATACGTCTGCTACCTTGGCAATCAGAGCCTTAAACTGACAGTTTCATATGCTTAAATATCAACAGCATGTTATGGGCTTACTGAAACAGAAAATGATGTTGATTTCTGATCCCCTGCCACCCAAACCCTAACTACAGACGCATCAGACTATGCTTGAGGGGCCCACCTGGCGGGGAGATGCATTCAGGGCAAATGGAGCCCCAAAACAAATGCATCTGCATATCAACCAGAAAGAGATGCTAGCTGTTCAGAATGCTCTGACAGCCTTCAAGGACTTACTTCATCCAGGACAACTACTGATAAAGACGGACAACACCACTGTTATGTGGTACACAAACAAGCAGGGGGGGTACACATTCCTACCCCCTTTGCAGACTAGCCATGGCTTTGTGGAACACAACTTTGACCTACCAAATACATCTTCAAGCTCAGTTCCTGCCAGGAAAACAAAATACTCTGGCAGACGACCTAAGCAGAAATCTTATGGAACCGCACGAATGGAAACTGGATCCACAAATCTTCAGCATGTTAACACAGAAATGAGGGACCCCAGACATGGATCTATTTGCCTCTCCCCAAATTATCAGTTGGACAAATTCTGCACAAAGACTCGTCACAAAAAAGCATGGAAAGTGGATGCCCTATCCTTCAGTTGGAAAAACCTATCAGTCTATGCCTTTCCCCCTCTGCCTCTTCTCTCCAAGGTCATACTAAAAGTCAAACAGGAAAAACCAAGAATGATCCTAGTTGCTCTGGACTGGCCTCGCCAACACTGGTACCCACTTCTAAGGAATATGTCTCAACTTTCCCCTTGGTACTTGCCTCAAATACCTTATCTACTGTCTCAGCAGAACAATCAAATTCTGCACACTCAGCTCCAAACTCTGAACCTTGCAGCATGGCTGATCATTTAATTATTCAAACAACACCTCTCAGTAAGTCTGTGATGGATGTCATTTTGGAAGCCAGAAGGCCTAGTACTACAAAATCTTATGCTGATAAATGGAAGAGATTCTGTGCTTGGAACCAAGCTCAAGGAACAGACACAGCAATGCCCAGTATTCCTCAGATTTTACAATATTTGACTGAGATGTTTGACAAGGCCCTATCTTTTTCTTCAATAAAAATCCATGCCTTTGCCATCTCGGCTCATTACAACACAGAGCCTCCCCTCTTTTCTCATCCTCTGCGTAAACAGTATCTTAGAGGGGCCAAAAATGTAAGGCCTCCCAGAAGATCACCAACCCCTGCATGGGACCTCAATTTTGTGCTGGAAAAACTCACCCCGCCTCCTTTTGAACCAGCAGCTACTGCGGATGTAACATTTCTATCTTGGAAAATAGCTTTTCTCTTGGCAGTCACTTCAGCAAGAAGGGTTTCAGAACTACAGGCTCTCATGGCTGTGGAGCATTTTATTGTTTTTTTACCCGGACAGGGTGTCCCTCGGGACCAATCCTTCTTTTATGCCTAAAGTGGTATCCAGTGTGGGTCTTAACCAGACAATTCACCTGCCAACTTTTTGCCCAAATCCACAGAACAAGGGGGAGCGGATTCTGCATTCATTGGATGTACACAGACAACTAAGATTTTACTTAAACAGGACCAAATCTCTAAGAAAGTCTGAGCAACTACTGGTAGTATTTGCTGCAGGGTCAGAGGGGAAGGCTATATCAAAGCAGACTATTTCTAAGTGGATAAGCCACTGCATTAGTTTATGCTACTTGCACCATGGTAAACCTATGCCCAAGGGGATCAGGCCTCATTCCACCAGGGCTGCCTCTACCTCAGCAGCTTTTCTCAGAGGGGTTCCAGCCAAAGACATTCTAGAGGCTGCTACTTGGAGCTCTGTTTATACTTTCACAAAGCATTATCATTTGCCTCTCTTCTCCAAATCCAGGGCAGGCTTTGCCACTGCAGTTCTGCAGGGCCTTATAGACGCTCCTAATGCTGTTTAGTTCCATCCTCCCATCCATAGCTTTGGGATTCTACCCAAATGTAATGACTGCAACAGTGAAACATGAAGAACATAATACAGTTGTGTACACTTACCATAAATGTAGATGTTCGAGTGTATTCACTGTTGCAGTCCAGGTTACCCACCCGCCACCCACCTTTTCTTTCCTTCACTATATACTATAGCCTTTGTGGTGTATTTGCTGTTAGATGAAGGTAAAGGTTATGTTGCTAAATGTGCATTTACATATATTTTTGTTTATTATATATATATATATATATATATATATATATATATATATATATATATATATTTTTTTTGCTCCCCATTTGGGGGGCACCTGACATCTGGGGCAAGAAAAATTAAATAAAATGGCGTCGGCTGCATGTTTTATACCCCTGAAGACCTGACGTCATGGAAGAGGAGACAGCAACTGACGCAGGACCCAAGACTTTGTTATTCAGGCCGACTGAGGGCAACCTGCCAGCAGATTACCCAAATATAATGACTGCAACAGTGAATACACTCGAACATCTACATTTATGGTAAGTGTACACAACTGTACTTTATCCCCTTTGGGAAAAAACATGTACACGTGAATTACCACGTAGGTGGCAGTACACTAAACACTGAAAGTGTGATGAGAGACTTAAGGACACAGGTGGACAGTGGTCTTACCTTCCATAACCACATTGCCACAACAGTCAGGAAATCCTTCTGTGTGGCACACCTCATCACTAAGGGCTTTTCATCCAGAAAAAAGGAGGTCATTGTCCCACTGTACTCATCCCTCATTAGACCCATTATATACAACGCCCAGTTTTGTATGTACCTCACAAGTCATCTGCAACAGCTGGAAAGGCCACAGAAATACCTCACTAGAAGAATTACAGGCCTAAAGCAGATGCCGTATACTGACAGTCTAAAAAAAAACTCCAGCTATACTCTGGCATATCGTGTACTCACTGGTGATCTCTGCTTAACATACAGGGCCATGTCAAACCCTGAGCTGTTGGACATGCTGCACTTAAAGAAATTCAGTCCCTCAGAGCCACATGCTCCAGGGCTCTAAACCTTGTCATCACAATGAACAAAACATGCTGGAGGGATAGGTTCCTGACCCAGAGACTTCCCATACTCTGGAATAGACTGCCCATACATGTCAAGCAGAGCGCCTCCTTGGCCCTCTTCTAAAGGAACCTTGACGATTGGGTGGGAGATGTGATGGGGATCACATCAGTTGCCCAGCTAGACAGGGGTCCAGGGAAGTAAATGTGGGAAGAAATATCCAGGGAATTGTTATGGCTAGGCTTGTATAGGCCCTAGGGCCAGTAGCCTAGTACCAACCTATGAAAACTCAAAGCGATCTTTGACTCCAAAATCTATCTTCGGCGCTGAGACAGAAATACCTAAACTTGACTGCTCCTACATATTCTTCAGAACATCCAGTAGCTTCTAGATCTGAGAAGTCTTTGGAGCAACCTGAACCTATTGCTCCAACCTCTTCGACTCCAACTGAGTTTAGACTTTGGAGCCATCATCATTGGAGCATATATCTTATTAGCTCCCATCACCAATTTTGGCAAACTCCTGATCCCCTACCTTATCTACCCAATCTACCAGGAGCTTGTCTGATGATGATGATGATGATGTGGATAGGGTAGTGCGGAGGCTTCTGAAGACACTGGCTTTGGCTAAGTTATTACTGGATCCAAGCGCAAAGCCATCAGATCCACCACAGTCCTCTCCATCAATGCCTATTCCTCCTCCGATCTGTCCCCTGGTTTTGGAGCCAGAAGATTTGGATGCCCAGCTGGTGTCTGTTTCAGATCCCAGGCCCAGAGGTTCCTCTGATCTGACGTCTGCCCTGCGTTCTTCTGCTCTGTCAGAGAGGAAGATCTCTAGGAGCCAACACTCCCAAGTTAGACCCAGAGAGTGGGTTTGGATGTCATCAGATCTGACCCTGCCTCTTGGGACTTCAGCACAGTTGAGTTCGGATTCTGCCTCTGCCTTGGAGCGTCTATCCTCTGTGCTGGGGATTCCCTTGACTCTGGCTACTTTTTTGTCAGCTCTAAGGATTTCTTCGGGTCAGGGGCTGGGTGCCTTTGAGGTTATGATGACAGTAATGACTACATCCCAGTCTCAGACACAGTCTCTCCAGGAGCTTTCTTCCAATTCTGGCAGATGACTTTACCTACTTGTGTACCCTTTCCACAGGACCTCAGAGACACCAGTCCTTAGGGTGTCCAGCAAGGGACCCCCCCCTTCTGAAACTTCCCCTGATTACCCCACTGAGGGAAGTCTGTCAGAAGCATCTGGACTCCCCAGAAAAGTCAGTCACATCTGATACTGATCTTGATGATGCAGAAGGGTCCCCTCGGTTGCCTCCTGAAGATGTCTCCTTCAGAGACATCCTGGAAATGTTAAAACAAAGGTGGCTGACCATCCACAACTCCTTCAGCTGAGGAGTTGGTATACCTAAAGGCTTTTGGCTATTGCCCTTCCATCTCTTGGGTGACCTCTCCTTCCAATAAGCTTATTGAATTAATCTCTCAGAAGGCTTGGGAGACCTGAGACTCCATAAAACCTACTCCTAGGAGGCCGAATAAATATATTACTGCCTCTTCAGACAAGTCTTTCCTTATAAAAGGTGTAGCAGTTGATGCCATGGTCATGGCGGGAGCCACTAAAAAGGAACAAAGACCAATTCCACTATCCATCCCCTGAGTAAAGATTCTAGGGCCATGGGTAGATACGGGAAGCATGTATTTTCGTCAGTAACCTTCACCTTACAGTCGCTGAATTACTTTTACTAGCCTACAGAGGGATCTGATAAAGAAGTTGTCAGACTCCTTCCAAGGAGCTGTAGCTGATGAAGTTGCAAAGAAGGTAACCTGAGAACTCGACACCCTAAATTCAGTTGTAAACTCTTCCACCCTAAATTCAGTTGTAAACTCTTCCATGAGACTCATTTCATGTGTAGCAGATGAAACAAGTAGGGCAGCAGGTTCAGGCATCCTACTTAGGAGGCAGGCCTGTATGCACCTTTGCAATTTCTCGGATCCCTTGGAGTCTTCCTTTATTAATGCCCCGTTTGATGGCCTCCTGTCTCTTTGGGCCCAAATTTAAAGAGTCGCTCACCAGGTGTGAACAGGAAGGCAAGACCTTATCTGCTGTTGGAGTACGTTTTTCCACACTTGGGTGTTTTTGATTTTTTCCACACCCATCCGACCCTTTCCCAAAGGTCAAAGAGGTAGTGGAAAGATGTGGTTCAGAAATCACAAAGGTCTTTCCAAGACACACACAGGAAGAAAGTTCCCCAAGAGGCGGGAGGCAGTAATGGAAGATGCCACCCTCATGGCAGGGGAGGCCTGCAGAATCTGCGCTCCAGAGAGTCTTTCTTTGGTAAGCCCTTTCAGCTCTCCTGAGGGAGTCCCAGATTATCCACCTCTGGAGGCAGCTGGGGGATGATTGTCTCTGCACCTTCATACCTGGCTAAGAGTAACAAATGACTGATGGGTCCAGAACATAATGTCCAGGCATCACATCATTCTCTTTTCCTTCCCCATTCCCAAAAACAAAACCTTTCCAGACATTCCAGCCAATCAAAAGGAACAAGCAACTTTAGAAATTCAAAAGTTGCTATGAAAAAGAAACATCTGAGAAGTCCTTGCACACCAGAGAAGATTCAGAACTTACTCAAGATTCTTTTTACTTCCAAAGAAAACAGGGAACTGCAGGTCCATTCTGGATCTTGGCAATCTAAACAACTCGGTCAAAAACAGCAAGTTCCGGATGGTGACACTGCAGTCAATACTTTTTTTTTTTTTTCGAAAAAGGCAATTGGATGTGCTGTGCAGACCTTCAGGATGCATACTACCATATACAGATGGAATGGTGGCCCAGAAGGCATTTACACTTCCTGCTAGGACTAGTCACTTCCAATTTCGAGCTGTGCCCTTTGGTCTCACAACAGCCCCCAGAGTGTTCACCAAATGCATGGCAGTAGTTGCAGCTCACCTGAGAAGTTGAAAGATTCCAGGTGTTTCCACAGCTGGACAGCTGACTCATAACCACCCTGACCAGGCATCTTCTGCCACAGGCCAAAGACTCCATGCTACAACTCTATTCCTCTTTAGGAATTACAATAAACTATGAAAAATCTGCTCTAGAGCCATGTCAGAACTTGGTCTTCATAGCAGCAGAATTAGACAAAAGAAGTATGATGTCAGACTTCCACAAGACTGAGTAGGTGATCTTGGGTATTACATAAGAATGTTGATCAGAAAGAAACGAGCTTCTGCCAGTACTGATAAATGGCCACCTCCATTGTCCTTGTTCCCTTAGCTCATCTTCACATGAAAATACTACAGTGGTTACTTTTGATGCAGTGGTCAATTCTAAAACTACCAATGACACACAAAATCATGATGATAAATTCAAGTAAAAAGGATCTTAAGTGGTGGATTCACTCTCCGCTGGTATTTCAGGGCCGTCACTTTATTCCTTCCCAACACCAAGCCACGGTTACCACGAATGCTTCCAGATAGGGGGGGGGGGGGCATTATCGATGGAAGACAGTTCAAGGCTTTTGGCATCACGCAAGGCCCAGTTGCACATAAACGTTGTGGAGATGTGAACTGTGCTTTTATCATTGCAAGCATTTCAAGACTGAATTGCTAATGTTCCCAGAGGGAGACACATTTCTGTAGTCTGGTTAATAAACAAGCAAGGGGGAACCAAATTTTACCCCCTTTGTTGGGGAAGCCGTAAGGGTCTGACAATGGGCTACATCTTCAAATCATTTTCTGATAGCAATGCACATCCTGGGGAGATCCATCATAATAGCAGGCAAATTGAGCAGAGCTATACTGTTGCCACATGAGTGGTCCCTCAAACAAAAAACTGTTGAAGAGATTTTCTGAAAATGGGGCCACCCTTGCTGCAACCTTTTTCTTTCATCCAACAATGCCAAATGCACTTTGCCCTGATTCCCCTCCGGAGGAGTCTCCAAGAGATGCACTTCCAGAACTCCTTTATGCAGTTCCACCAATTCCTAAACTACTGCAGAAAGCAAGTTTGTTGAAGATGACAGTAATCTTATTTTCCCTTGTTGGCTTTAAGAAATCCGGTTCCCCTTCCTTCGGCCTCATATTCAAGATGAACCATGCATTCTGGACACCATTCCAGATCTTCTGACTCACCTGTCAGGAATGATTCATCCCAATCTAAACACCCTCAAACTGACAGCTTGGCTGCTCCAATTCCCCTGATAGCCCAGGTTTCCTTCCCTTTCCTCTCCTGTAAGGCACATTTTAATTTCTTCACACAAGTAATCCACACGAAAACTGTACAAGGGAAAATGGAAGACGTTTGTTTTATCTGCTAATTCTAATCAGATTAATCCCTTTACTGCTCCCATACATTTTATATTAGACTTTTTGACTAAACCTTTCAGTGAATGTGCTGTTGCAGCTACTGTTAGAGTTCAATAGGCAGCGATTTCAATCTTTCATATAGGAGCAAATTGCTACGGAAGTATGCCAAACAGGCTTTGTAAAGACTTCTTGAAAGGAACTACACTTCTAAGGCCTCCGTACAAAGGCCCATTTCCACCTTGGGATCTAAATTTTGTATTGTCACATATTATCTATCTTCCATTTGACCCTTCTGCTAGCTGTGACGTAAAAAGTATCTTTCTTGGAAGATGCTCTTTCTAATGGCTATCACCTCAGCAAGGAGAGTTTCAGAATTACAAGCTTTATCTGTCAAACTACCATATTTGATTTTTCATAAGGACAGAGTTTCTTTACACACCATCTCATACCTTCTGCCCAAGGTTGTATCTGAAGGTAACTTGAATCAATCTGTTGAGTTCCCAGTATTTTTCCCAAATGTTCAGAATAAAGGGGAATATTCATTACACCTACTGGATGTTCATAGACATTTACGTTTTATGTACATAGAACTACAGAATTCAGAAAATCAGATCAACTATTTGTTTTCTATTCTAACACTGAGAGGTTTACCAGTATCTGAGATTACCTTATCCAAATGGCCTTGTGAATGCATTTCCTTCACTTACAATTCTGAGAACAAGACTGCCCCTGCACCTGTCAAAGCTCATTCCACGAGGGTGATGGCAGCTACTTCAGCTTTCCAAGCAAGGCTATCTTTGGACAGTAGCTGTGCTGCAGCCACACGGGCAAGCCCTCATACCTGTGTTACTTATTTCAAAGTAGATTTGGCCCCCAGGAGTACAGCATCTTTTGGTTGTATGGTCCTCAAGAATATTCTGCCATGAGCCACCCAAGAATCAGGTAGCTTGGGACGTGGTTCCACAAGTAAGAATAAAGGCGGGATTGACAACATCACATAAAGAAGGTATGTACTTTACATAACGTTCCATGTGTGATGTCCATCACTGTCCGGTGGTAGTAGTAGTAATTGGATATCCTTTAGACTGTATAGCCTTGGAAACCAGTTGTTATTCTTACACTGTAAATATTGTTACCTATAACCTTAATTACACTAATGTTTTTTTCTTATGGGCAAACAAGATCTGTGGGTTTAGGAGCTGCTTCATGGGTAAGGGAGAATACCCACAAGCTTTGTTGAAGGCCTCAAGCTTTTAAAAAAGGCCGAGACTGATCCAGTGGATCAGATCTGACCCACAAGTGAGAATAAAGGTAGAGATGGGCTACAAACATGGAACATTATGGTAAGTGCCTAACTTTTTTTTTTTCTGTTGGTTGTGTGCATCATTGTCTGCAAGGTCCATGTTTATCTGTAGCAAGTCCCTGGTCATATGTGAGGACAGTATCCCGACCTGCTCAATTTAGGTCATTTTTCTGTAACCACAGTCTCTCAAATGCCAGCAAATAAGCCTCCATGTCATCTTCCTTTCTGAGTTTTTTCAGGCGGTGCTAGATTCCTAGTGAGGTGGATAGCAGAATTATCATCATGGATATCCGTTGTTGAAGTTTTGAGTGTTGGTCAGTAATGGATATCTGTTGTTCAAGCTGAGCATATGATGGTCAGAGGTTGAGCTGCTCCCTTGCAGAGGTATGGCATTAGAGTTCTCTAAAGCATTATTAGAGCAGCATCAGTTATTTTCACTCTGAACCAGCACAGCAGTTTCAGATTCTGTACACACAAGTTTCTGACTGCACAGAATATTGCACAAAGAAAAAATGTCTTCTCAAGGCAGCCCATGTCACTGCCATGAGGATTTGTTTTACAATGGTAAGCTCTGGCCTTAGAGTCAAGAAGACTGCATTGCCCTTTAGGGTGGAACAAATCACTCAGGTGCAGCAGTGGCTTTCTTGTAGTTTTGAAATTCCACAGTTTTTATTATAAACTGTTCTGTTGTTTTCTATAGCCACCAACATAGTATGTAGCAATGCTTATAGTAAAAAGACCCCTTGAACTTTTTTTCAGTTATTAAATTAAAGTTTTTTACAGAAAAAACATGGAAAAACAGTTATTCTTGACCTGTTGGGTACTATTCCAAAGTTAAACTTAAGAAAATACGGTCCTTCACACACTTCTAGATTTTTTCCAAGGTTCAGTTCAACAATTTCCTTATTCCAGAATACACAGTGTTTTCTTAAAAGCTGGTCGGTGAAAAAGTACTTACAAAATATTAGTCACGGCCTTTATGGCAACAACTTTGATAAACGCTTCAGATGTTAGGAGCATTATTTTCTCTGGAAGTAGGTGGTGGAAGTCTTGCTACCCTAGCATAAAGTTAATCAGGGCTGAGACAAGATACTTGGCGTAGAGTGAGTGTGCCTTGCCATTAAAATGAGCACTCACATCTGTTAGGTCCTAATTTTACCTTGGTAACTGACCATGCATACCTGCAATTGTTACATAAACAGAAAGACATTCACAACAAACTATGCAAGTGGTCATTATCCATGCACGTTTATGATAAAATATAGGCCAGGTAACTAGAATGCCAGTGCAGATGGTTTACTTGGGTCCCATAAGCTACCTTAATCAAGGTAGAACCAGGGTTTGTGTGCTGGGAGGGTGATGTCATTGTTGTATAATAGCTGTTAAAAATGTTATTAAAATATTGTTTTTGTTATTTTAAATTGCTGTGTAATGCACTGCATGAGCTGGTGTGCATGCACCATACAATGTGACATGAAGGTGATTATGCTTTGTGTAGACCAGCCTTTGCAGTAAGCATGCACTTGCAGAGAGTTATTTGAGGTACCTGTTAAAACTGAGGTTAAAAGCAAGTACTGTAGACCAAGATGGCCGAAATTTTTGCCTCCAATAGACAGGAAGTTGTGTGACCAGACGTTGTGTTGGAGAATAATTGGCCAAAAATTTGACCAGTAAAAAACCTCCTACGCAAGAGCCCTTCAGCCTGTACATTCCTGTCTGGGAAGGTCCTATCCACTCTTCTGCTGTGAGAATCAGGTTGTAGAGAGTGGGGCAGCAGCTTCCTTCTTCTGGCAGTTGTTCAGACCTTCTAAGTTTTGCCAGTCTGGGGAGTGTGTCTCCATACTCTTAATCCCACTGCTTGTGTATGTGCACCATGGTAGTGCGTGCCACATGCATGTTTCTTGGTGTAACACCCAGTGTTCCTGCTAGTCGTCACCCAAGAAGAGGTGAGCTAGGAATGCGTCACTTGTCCCAGGATAGGTGAAACAGTAGGGGCTGCTCACTCCCATTTTCCCCTGCCAACTCTGCAAGACACTGGAGCGGCTAATCAAACTCTCTTACCTGGACTGTAGTCAGGTCTTTATCCCTCCACACTGCTAGATCTGGCCAATATCTGTGCTCTTTGCAAAAAAAATGTTATGGAGTTTCCCCTGGGATCATGTGGGAGTAAGAGAAATCCCCTGTACATATTGCAATTTCTGTCCTCATCAAAGATCCACATTGATCCTAAATGTGCAGAGCCTGCAGGTTTCAGCCCTTAGAAGCCTCCAGTACCTTTTGTTAAAGAGTGGCACAAAGATGTCCCCTTTGACTTTAAGACTTGAACATGTTCTGGTATTATATTTGGACTGTATGACATAAAATCCAAATGCATGGAGTAAAACAAGAATTTTTTTGAAAGTGTTAAGTCATCTTTTTGACTATTATAAAGTCATAAATTATTGTCTTCTCCATTGAAAATACTGGGTGTGAAGTTGTTACAAGTTGCTATAGTAACCAAAGAAAAGTCCGAACACTGGAAAATTTAACAGCTTTGAGCATCAGCATGTTCAAAGCCATTCTGTATCTTTTCAGTGAATGGCATTTTTAATATCTGGTTCAATGTTTCCATCATGCCGAAAAAATAGTTTGATTACATAATATAGCAGTCTAGGGTATGTGTTTTTGGCAAGCTGTTTATTTAACAGGATGTTCCTTCACGATGCTAGTCAGTTTGGCAGCTTTTTTTTTTTGGAAACTTTATATTTTGACCAGGAAACCCCCTTCCTCAGCCTCCTGATCCTCTGGCTAGTCATAACCACATTGCCAAAGTGTGTGTGTGTGTGTGTGTGTGTGTGTGTGTGTGTGTGTGTGTGTGTGTGTGTGTGTGTGTGTGTGTGAGAGAGAGAGAGAGAGCGCGCTTGTGTGAAGAGGGTGGCATACAGTCAAGGCAAGGTGAACTGTCATCCTTGGGCATTTCAGAATTTTCTCCTATTGGCCTACTATTAGATGTACCTCAGTGGCTGTCATAGTGATGTCAGTGCCATGCATACACATCTTGTAACACATGATTTTGCAGACAAGTTGTCAGTGTTGTTGTGACCAGGCTTGAGCCCCCACTGTCTGTCACCCTGGGTAGAACCATCCATTTCATTCTTCCCCAGGATTAAGAGATGGCATTCACCTTTCATTTTCAACATAGCCCCAGCCAGATCCACAGTAACTGGATCAGTTTTTCATACCCAGATATACTGGTCACACTTCATCCCTCTGTGCTGTGATATTGACCAACTATTGGATATGCTGTTGTTTGAATAGGTCAGCTGCATGGTGCCATATGTGCCAGATAACTTAAAAAATGGTCTTAGCATAAAAGTTTAGTTAACCTGGTGTAGATTTGTGCATACTAAATGGTAAGAAGATCTGACACAATATCTTCCAGTAGCTGTATAGCATGCTGAAGTAGTCTTTACCTCCAAATTCTTAATATCTATCCCTTACTTTTTGCATAATCTCCTATTCCTTTTTCTGTGGAGAATCAATGAGTTATGATTTGAACTGCTGGCATTTGACATCTTAAAGAAGAGTGAATCACTTACGAGTATATTATAGAAAAAAATTGTATATTAAAACTGAAGTTTTTGCTTCTGGTCTTCTTTTAACTATATCTGTTTATCTTTGCATAAGACCTCAAATCTCAATGTTAGTTACAGAACTAATTTCCATTTGCAGAATGTGACTGTGTACTGTTTTGTCGTATGTTTCATTCTACAGTGGTAGCACATTGTTCTTTTTGGTGTTGCAATAGCTCTCACCTTCTGTGCTGAAGTTAACCCCCCAAAATCAAGGGCAATGTTTACAATAAGTCCCTTAAAATCAATCAAACATGTTTTGCAGCAACATGCATTTTCTGAACAAAAAGAAGTTATGAAACTCTATTCTGGTATAATTGTCTGAGTGTAATCATTCGTGATTAAATCAAGAATTGTTTGTGGGATGGGCAAGAATATGAGGCAAAATTGGGAATTGGTGAGAGGTATGTGTTATACAAATTAGTAATGTTTTGTGTACTTTAATCTTGTCTCTTGTCAACTTGACAGATACCACCAGGAGGCGAGCTTTTGGACTGGTTGCTCAGGCATACACTTCAATTAGTGCTGATGATTTTGCAGCTTTCGTTGGACTCCCTGTTGAAGAAGCAGTGAAGGGTAATTATCATTCCATAGTTCTTACTGTTTCATTTATCACCTTTTTGGTTTTATTAGGTTACAAGCAATTCAGTAGCAAAGCTATTAGCATGCTTTTGGATACAAAAGATGTTCAAAGGTTCATAGATAGGTACTAGGCTATTGGCCCTAGGGCCTATACACGCCTAGCCAAAAAGGTACCCTGGCTTTCACCACCTAAGAAAATTATTTTCCTGTGCTCCTGTAAAGCAGAACCACAGAAGTGATCCCTGGGGTGAATTTCCTATTACCCATCCAATCATCAAGATTTTTCTTGAAGAGTGCTAATGAGGAGCTCTGTTTGACATAGATAGGTAGTCTGTTCCAGAGTATGGAAAGTCTCTGGGACTGGAATCTATCCCTCCAGCATGTTCTGTTTATTGTGGTGACAAGGTTTAGGTCCCTAGAGTGTGTAGCTCGGAGGGATTGGGATTTCTTTAAGTGGAGCATGTCCAACAGCTCTGGGTTTGACATAGCTTTGTATGTTAGGCAGAGATCACCTCTGAGTAGGCGATATGCGACGGAGTAAAGCTGAAGTTTTTTGAGACGGTCTGCGTAAGGCATCTGTTTGAGGCCAGTAATCCTCTTTGTGAGGTATTTTTGCAGCCTTTCCAGTTGTTGTAGATGTCTTGTGAGGTACATACCAAAAGGGGCATTGTACTCTATAATGGGTCTAATGAGTGATGAGTAGAGGGGAACAATAACCTCTTTTTTTCTGGATGAGAAACCTTTTGTGATGAGGTGTGACTGACCACTGTGGCGATGTGATTATCAAAGCAGAGACTACTGTCCACCTGTGTCCCAAGGTCTCTTATCACACTTTCGGTGTTAAGTAGACTACCGCCTATGTGGTAGTTCATGGGTACAGAATTTTTACCAAAGGGGATGACCATGCACTTTTTGGCATTGAGCTTGAGACCATGGCTTTGACACCAGTTACCTGTTTCAGTGAGGCCCTTTTGTAGGATGTCCACATCGTTAGGAGTTTCGATTATGGCTCCTAATGTCTTCATGTTTACATAGTCATTGCATCAGTTGTGAATAAATGTGTCCAGACACAGAATGTACATCACCTATTATGTTCAGCATTCCCACAGCTGCAGTAGGCTTTTGGCTATATGGGCTATTTCCATGCCTAGGAAACAATAGCTGGCCAGCTTCACAATGATCTAACCCCTCCAGCACACACACACATTCACTCTAACTGATGATTGGCTATTCCCAAGACTGGAACTCTGTAGTCAGAGTGATGATTTCTTCAGTACTTTTTTGCTGCCTTGAGGAGAAGTATCTTTGGGGCTTCACAGGAGCAGCAGTCTGCTTCAAGCTTTAATTCTGGCAAACAAACCCCCATTGGAGAACTCCCACCACACAGAAATTGTTGTCCTAAGAACATTTTATTTAATTTTATTTTTCTGACTAAAACTAGTATTTCATCTTTAAGAATCCTGGCATTTTTTTACCACTATTGGATGTTCCCTTTTTAGGGACCACTGTTTTTAGCTACTGGTGTTATTTGACTGATTAGGGGCTATTTTTTGAAACTATATTTATTGCTTGTGTGCAATTTTTATTCTTTGAGTTGTATTTTGGGATGGGCAGAGATGCTTTTTTCAATATAGTCCTTATGTTCACTTTGTGACCAGCTAATTGCAATTTTTCTTGTGTCAGTGATTTAACTTGGTAAAAGTGCTGAGAGGGAATTTGAGTGCTGCTTTTGCTTGGTGTGGGGGCTTGGACAAGAAGTGCGAGTGTAAGTGTGGTGCTTGTGTATACTAGGTGACAGTTTACCTTCCAACCGAGTCATGCCAGCATCACTTACCAATTTTGGCATCTCCTCCTTACGCTGCAGCATGGCTACTTACTCCGATCCTGATGATGTCCTTCAAGGGTGCATCTGCAGTCATCACATATGGGTTGTCCTGCCTCAGGCAGCCCTTCGGTCGGCCGGATTCCAAAGTCTGGGTCCGGCGTCGGCTGATGTCGCCCTTTCCCCGACATCAGAGCGCCTGGGGTATAAAAGCGTCAGCCAACGCCATCTTCCTCAGTCTTTCTTGCCGCGTGGTGCCCGAAGCAGAAGCAGTTCACAAGTGCCGGTCGGCCAGCTCCTGTAATTCAGCTGACCGAAGACTTCAAAAGCTAAGTACCCCGTTGGGGACTCTTTCTTGCCTCAGCGGATGTCAGATAAAGTTAATAATTGCTTAACTTGTGGGAAACAAATACCTCATAAGGATTTCCACTCTTACTGCCTCCCCTGCCTAGGCCCAGACCACGACGTCTCGGCCTGTTCAGCCTGTGCTTCCTTCAACTGACGCACTCTTAGACGTCGGGCGGAGTTTGCAGAGGAATTTTTGGGGGCTAGTTTTTCATACAATATGCTGTCGGAGACTCCGACTTCACATTTAACAAAGAAACGGAAGGACAAGGACCGACACACGCGGGCCGCGGTTTCGGCTGAAACCACAGCCAGGCCTACCACGAGTGTCTCGGTCTCATCTGAAACCGAGTCCTTGGTACTTCCGACCCCCGAAACCGCTCAACCGACAACCTCGGCCCCGGAGGCCCCTGCTGAGTCGGTTATTGAATTTCTTTCAGAAACTGGTGTCTTGGAAACTTCCGACACCATTCCTCTAGACAAAACTACACCAGCACGTGGTGCAGCCAGGCCTCCTGCATCCATGTCCATAAAGACATTCACCAGGGCTAAAGCTGCTAAACACACAAAAGCTATGCCTCCCAGGGTTATTCCTCAGGGACCCACTACAAGTTCACAGATTCTAGCTTTAGCAGAGGACCTTATTTCCTTAATTAGGGGCTCTCAACCCCATCCGGACAGGGGCTCTCAACCTCCTCTAGACAAAAGGCCCAGGGTTGAGTCCTGTGATCCCCACTCCTCAGAGGAGGCCTCTGATGGCTCTGCTCTCTCAGACTACCAGGAGGAGGCTTTTTCGGCCTACGAGGATTCTGATGCGGAGGAATCTATCCCCTCGGCCTCCCCTCCTGAAGAGCTATCCTTCGGGGAGACCCTTCACACTATGAGAGAGCATTTCAAATGGCAGGGCCAGGAATTCTCTGATTCCAGGAAAAGATTAAGAACTTTTCTGCATTTACCTCAGCATAGACCTTTGGCTATTCCTCCTGTTTTGAATGTCATTGATGATGTGTACTCTGAGTCTAGCATAACCCCTGACACTCTTCCTCCGGCCCCTGTCAAACCCGATAGGTACTACAGGGTCCCAGACTCGCATCTTTTTCTTTACAAGGCCCACTCTGCTGATCCAGAAACGATTTCCCAGGGCCCTAAAGGGGTTGCAGCTGCCACTACTAAAAATCCACTCCCCTCTGAAAGGGAGTCCAGGGCTTTAGAGAGATGGGGTAAAAAAGTGTATACTTCTGCTACTCTTTCTATGAGGGCATTACATTGTCAATTTCATATGATACAGTACCAAGAGTATTTGTTAGATGAATTGCATAAGAAACTGTCTTCACCTGAACCCCTAGATCGCAAATCACTTCAGGATCTGGTACATAACTCCCAGCAGGTTAGCAACCATTTCTTGCAGTGTGGTTATGATGCATTGGAAGCTTCATGTAGGTCAGCTATGACAGGTGCAGTCATACGTAGGCATGCTTGGCTGAAGGAACAATCTCTGCCAGACCATGTTAAAGCTAAGCTTCTGGATGCTCCACTGGAAAAGCAAAAGTTATTTGGCTCCACTGCTCAGGAGGTCTTAAAGAAATTTGAGGAAAAGGCAAAATCTGTACAAACAGTCAAAGATTTTCTACAAGTCCAACCACCAAGATTCAGCAGAAATTGGCCTACCAAGAATTGGTCCTTTCCGGACACAGAAAGATTTCAGAGAGGCAAGAACAGGTGTGCCAGAGGTAGAGGGCAAGCTAGAGGCTCCTACAGAGGCCGTCAATGGCAGCCTCCCAACCAGAGAGGTAGTGCAGGACCTACAACTGCTGCACAAGGACAGACGCAATGACTTTGCTTTGACTCTGCCAACCAGGGCTCAATTAGAAGCACCTTTGGGCGGAAAGCTTTCTTTATTCTCAGAAAATTGGCACAGTATTACAAGAGACAAATGGACACTGCAAATAATAGACAAAGGATACAGGTTCCATTTTCACACATTGCCAAAAAGAAAAGGCATGCCAGGCATGCCACCAAATCAAAAGGGCAGAGGCTTTGAAACAAATCTCCAACTTAATGCAAATGAAAGCTATAGAAAAGGTTCCTCTTTCAGAACAAGGCCAAGGATTTTATTCCAGACTATTCCTTGTTCCAAGAAAAGAAAATCAATGGAGGCCTATTCTCGACTTGTCCACACTGAATACTTATCTCATTGTGCCAAAATTCAAAATGCTGACTCTACAGCAACTCCTTCCCATGCTGGGCAAGGGGTCTTGGCTGGTGACTCTAGACCTCAAGGAGGCATACCTGCATGTCCCTATCAGGCAAAGTTTCAGAAGGCACCTCAGATTTCTTGCAGGTTCAGAGCATTATCAATTCTCAGCATTGCCCTTTGGCTTATCTACTGCGCCCAGAGTATTCACGAAATGCCTGGCATCAGTAATTGCACACTGCAGACTTCAGGGGATTCAAATATACCCATATCTGAACGACTGCCTTATACAAGCGGACAGCCAACAAATTTTGGTAAAGGACTTGAATTATGCCATCCACCTACTGCAGGCCTTGGGATATACAGTCAACATTCACAAATCAAGACTTGTTCCATCCCAAAGAATAACTTTTCTGGGTGCGGATCTAGACACAACCACCCAAATGGCTTTTCTCACAGAAGAAAAACAAAGACAACTACCGGATTACTTCAAGAATCTGACAAGACAAACTCAGCTGACTGCAAGGAAAATCCTGCAGGCCCTGGGTTACATGGCATCTTGCATTCTTCTGATTCCACAAGCAAGGCTGCATATGAGGAAACTACAATGGTACCTAAGGAGTTTATGGACTCAGCACAGTCACAGCTTAGAAACTTTGATCCCACTCATTCCATGCCTCCAAAAGGAATTTCTGTGGTGGGCTCAAGCAAGCCAGTCAAACAGGGGTCTGCCCTTCAGCAAGCCAATAGCCAGCCAAACCATTACAACGGACGCTTCAGACCACGGTTGGGGAGCACACATGGAGGGCAGATGTATTCAAGGACTATGGTCACAAAAGGAGCTACGCATGCACATAAACCAAAAGGAAATGCTGGCAGTGATACATGTAATCGAGGCCTTCAACTGCATCAAGGCCACCTGCTAATAAGGACAGACAACACCACAGTTATGTGGTACATAAACAAGCAAGGAGGCACCCATTCCTACCCTCTTTGCAGACTGGCGATGAATCTATGGGAACTTCCCTTGAAACTCAGTATAGAGCTGCAATCCCAGTTTGTGCCAGGAAAAGACAATATACTGGCGGACAGATTAAGCAGAAATATCATGGATGCACATGAATGGATGCTGCACCCAGACATCTTCCTACAGATAACACAATCATGGGGAAGGCCAGACATAGATCTTTTTGCCTCCCCCCACAATCATCAGCTGAAGAAATTCTGCTCAAGGACATACCACCCACAAGCATGGAAAGTGGACGCCCTATCTTTCAGCTGGAGAACTCTTAACAGTGTATGCATTTCCACCTCTTCCATTAATGACCAAGGTCTTACTGAAGATCAGGACAGAGCAGCCAAAAGTGATTCTGATAGCTCCGGACTGGCCAAGACAGCACTGGTACCCACTGTTAAAGAGCATGTCACGCACAAAACCATGGCCTCTTCCTCAATGGCCACTTCTCCTGACACAGCACAATTACAAAACTCTGCATTCCAACCTGAAAACCTTGCAACTAACAGCCTGGAAAATACCTTGACTCCTCCTCAAGATAAGCTATCCAAGAGAGTGAAGGATATCATCATGGAAGCTCGCTGGCCTTCCACAAGAAAGGCATATTCAGCAAAATGGAAAAGATTTCACACTTGGAGCACCACAAAGGGCCTAGATGTGACAGTGATGAACATGGCACATATCCTGGAATACTTTGCAGAAATGCTCCACAATGGCCTGTCTTACTCTTCCATTAAAATTCATGCTTCAGCAATTTCAGCAGAGTACAATACTGATCCACCTGTCTTTTCTCATCCTGTCCTAAGACAGTATCTAAGAGGAATTAAAAACATCAATCCTCCAAGGAAACCTCCAGTGCCTACTTGGGACCTTAACTTCGTGTTGGAAAAACTAACTCTGCCTCCCTTTGAACCAGCAGCATCTGCAGAACTACAGTTCCTGTCTTGGAAGACCGCCTTCCTTCTGGCCATAACCTCAGCAAGAAGAGTATCTGAGTTACAGGCCCTCATGGCAGTACAGCCATTTCTTATTTTTCATCAGGACAGAGTCTCATTGAGAACCAATCCTTCATTTATGCCAAAGGTGGTATCCAGGGTCTCATTACACCAAGCTATTCACCTGCCTACCTTCTTTCCAAATCCACAAAACAAAGGGGAGAAACTTGTGCACACCCTGGACATACACAGACAGTTGCGCTACTACTTGGACAGAACTAAAAGCTACAGAAAAACTGACCAGCTGTTGGTAGCATATGCTGCTGGTGTACAAGGAAAAGCAATTTCCAAACAGACAATTTCAAAATGGATAGGGAATTGCATTCGTTTTTGTTATTCCTTTCATGGAAAAACTGTACCAGCTAATATTAGACCTCATTCCACCAGAGCCACAGCCACCTCCACAGCCTTCTTAAGAGGGGGTGGCTACCAAGGACATTTTAGAAGCTGCTACATGGAGCTCCGTGCATACATTTTCCAAGCATTACAATTTACCCTTATATTCCAGATCCAGAGCAGGCTTTGCTACGGCAGTCCTGCAGGGCATTTTAGCCACACCATCCTTTACATAGATCCTCCAACCCCAGATTGGCTATGGTATTCTACCCATATGTGATGACTGCAGATGCATCCTTGAAGGACATAGTACAGTTTTGTACCTACCATAAATGTAGATGTCCGATAGGTATGCATCTGCAGTCAGGTTTACCCTCCCTCCTTCCCCTCTTTGGTATTTATTGGGTACTTTTCCCTCTCATAGCTAGCTGGGGTTATCTATTATGGTGTATTTGTTTTATATATCTATATATATATATATATATATATATATATATATATATATATATATATATATTTCTGTGCATGTTTGGAATTTATTGCATTTCTCCAAATTTAGCCTTCCTTGGAGGGCACCTGGCATCTGGGGCAAGAAACACTGAGGAAGATGGTGTCGGTTGACGCTTTTATACCCCAGGCACTCTGACGTCTGGGAAAGGGCGATATCAGCCGACGCCGGACCCAGACTTTGGAATCCGGCCGACCGAAGGGCTGCCTGAGGCAGGGCAACCCATATGTGATGACTGCAGATGCATACCTATCGGACATCTACATTTATGGTATGTACAAAACTGTACTTTTCCACTCATCCTGTTCCTAGAAAGAAAAAAAATTACTTACCAAGGAGCCCTTGCATTTGCTGCAGACTCTGTCTACATGTCAGGTGATAGGCCACTCTCTTACCTCTCTGGCTTCCTCTGGTTTACTCGTTTCAGCCAGCACAAACCAGGGTTCAGCCAAGTTCTTTTTGGCTGTTCCAGTGTTTGATTCCAGCATGGGAGAGCTATCTTCTCTAAGGCTGGGAGACACTGTGAGGGGTTTTACATGGTGTATCATGGGCATAAAACCATTAGACTACTCACGTCACTCCTTTGAGTCAGCCTTCTTCATAGGGACTCGTGTAAAGAAAAAAACAAAAGATTAAACATTGTTTACTTCAAGAAGTAATTACAATTAAGAAAGGTGATTTCTTTACCGTGGCAAAGAAAGCATAATAGGCTCTGAATCCTGGTGTCCAGAAGCCATTGCAGGTGAGCATTGTCTGTAAAGAAATTCCTGATGAAACCGCATCTGATAATTCTGATTATGACAGAGATGGGACTTCTTCAGATTTATAAGCAGCATTTAACCATGAAGAAAATATTAACTCTTGTACTCATGTGAAGGAATTATCTTTTAATTGGACCATAGCCAAGGATGAATGAGGTATTTTTATGGGAACAAATATTGTTCCCCCTGAGGTGAGGAGCTGTTATGATGTGTAAAAAATGGATGCTCCGCATTCCTAACCAGCCCCTCTTATGCAGCCAGGAGGATGTGTATAAATTTTGCAGTGTCAGTAATGCAACAGGTAGCATACTCACCTTTGGTGCAAAAGGCTATGAGTTCTATTTCCACACCGGGTAGGTCGATTGCTGACACTGCAGCGCATCATAAGAGGGGTGCTGCACTTCTGAGTGTGCCATCCTTCAGATGAGATGTTAAACTAAGGCCTTCTCTGCTTTGAGTTGGTGGTAAGTCAAGCAGAATCTTGTCGCAGACTCTTTGACCAGGTCCAGAACATAGGCTCATGAATGGATGCTTCACAGAGATGTGTTCCTGGACATTGCCCATCAGTGGGGTATTTCTCAGGTAGATCTTTTCGCCTCCCCTCTAAACAGACAACTTCCTCTGTTCTCTTCCAGAGTCCCAAGTCTTTTAACTTGGAAAAGGGGATGCCCTGCTTTCCCTTGGAAGGGAATGCTTCTGTATGCCCCCTGCTTCTTCTCTTGCCTTGAGTTCTGGAAAAGATCAGGCAGGACTCTCCCAAAATCTTGCTGGTGACTCACTTTTGGCCTAGACAGTATTGGTTCCCCCTACTTTTTCACCACGGATTACCTCACCATTTGGATATTCTCACACAAGACAAGGAACTCTTATCCATCGTCACCTGTCTACTCTTCAAATGACACTGTGAATAATAGGGTTTTGATTTCTTTTTAACACTTCTTTTTTGAGGACTTGCTCCAGGTTCTGCAGGAGGCCAGGCAACCCACTACACGAAAATCATATGTCTGAATGGAAAAGATTTTGTATCTCGTGCCTCTTGCCATCATGTTCCCCTATCTGTGGATGTTTCTCTGGTTCTCTCTTATTTGTGTGATCTGCTCCATGCTGGGTTGGCGTATTCTTCAGTTAAAACTCGCATATCACTATTTTCTGCTTGTCTGCCCTTGCGTGTGCCTCTGACCTCTCTGTTTGAGGTCAAGCAATTTCTTAAATGTGTCCTTCATATCAGGCCTCCCAGGAAGCCTATTTCGCCATCTAGGAACCTCAGTTTTGTTCTTGAAAATTTGATCCAAGCTACTCTTGAGTCGGCTTCTTCAGCTTCCTTACAAATTTGTAATGTGCAGATTGTTCTTCTTGTGGCTCTTACTTCAGTCAAGAGAGTGTCTGAACTTCAGGTTTCATGGCTAGTCCTCCTTTTTTAGTTTTTCATAGAAACAGTGTGCATCGTCATACTATTTTTTTTCTTTTCTGTCAAAGGTAGTTAATGAGTTGTACCTCATCTTTCTTCCTTTTTTTTTTCTCTTCTTGGCAGTCTGCTCCTGAGAAGGTATTTCACCTGCACAGGCAGCTCAGATATTATTTGGCTAAAACTAAAGTAATTCACAGATCTGAGCAGTTTTTCATTTCAGGACTTTGGGTTTGGTTGTTGCTAAGCAAACTGCTTCCTCCCAGATTTCTAAGGCCATTTTGTTTTGTACTTTTCATGGCAAATGTCATCAGTTAAGGCACATTCTACTAAGACAGGTGCTTCCTCTGGTGATTTTTTCAAGAGTTTAGATACTGACTCCATCCTGGAGGCTGCTACTTGGTCCTCCATTCATACTTTCACTAAATATTGCAAATTGGATGTTATTTCTAGGGCCAGGGCAGGCAGGCTTTGCCAGGGCTATTCTGCATGGGTTTTTAGAGGGCTGTTCTGTGCCTTCCTCCTCTCAGGCTTCCTTTTTAGCTCTTGCACTTTCCCTTAGATAAAGAATACTGTAACAGTCATATGGAAGGGCATAATACAGTTGTGTAAAATCTTATTATAATAAGAGAGATCCTATCTTTACATTTGCAGTATTCAGTCCCTTTCTTCTCCCCCCTCTGCTGTAGCTCTCGCCCTGTATTTTTGTTGTCCTCCTGGCCGAAGGGTCTTCTTTCCTTTCTGCCCTTTTTCCTTCTGGTTTTACATGTTCTCATTTGTTCCTGGGGTTATTCTATTCCTCCTTGGCTTTTTCACGTCCGAGTATTTGCATCTGTACGTCACCCTTATGCTCTACTCCTTGCGTGGACGTATGGCGCCTATAAGAACTAAAGGTTTTGGTATACTGGCCCGGGTATAGACTGTCCTTGGCAGGAGATCCCTTCGATAAGGAATACTGCAGTGAAGAGAAGGGACATCTACTCTTATGTAAGATTTTATACAACTGTACTTTCCCCAATGCCCTGGCCAAATCCCCTAGTAGTATAATTACCACCTTGGGTCTGTCCTGAAAAGAGGCTACTAGCCTAGTGCAACTAAGCCAGCCAGCAAAGAATAAATAAAATAAAATGAATGTTGCCTTGTAATCATCCTGATACCCAGCCATCAGTCCCTTACAAAAAAAAAAGATAAAATGTATAAGATGCATAGGATTAATACATGTATTTTCTATCACCTTATATCAGACCCAGCAGCTATATCCACTGCATTGCCTGCTTAGCAGTAGGCTGTTATCTAACACTAACCCTTTACCTGATGACAAGGCAAGGTGTTAGACTGCCTAAGGTAGAGAATGTTTTTCTTCCACTTCAACATTCAGAATTCTCAGTTATCAGCATACATGTGGAAGTTTATGCTTTGTTATAGGGATAGTCTGAGAAAATTTGATGCCTCTTGTCTCACGGAAGAAAGTTATTGAATCATACTCCTATTTTGTCCCAGGTTTACAAACATGCTTTGAAGAGTCTATGATTGTGCAGATACTACATCTGGGATCTCTGCTACTTCTACAGCATTGAGAAGATATGTTTGTGTAAGCAACCAAATGTTTACTAATGAACTAAAGTCTGAAATTTTATATTATGCTTTAGATAAGGAGGTGGGGTTTGGCTCTTTTGCTACCCAGGTTTTCAAATACTATGATGAAAGAGGCAAACTGATGCTGGAATATCTTAAAATTTTTCATTTTCATGTCCCCAGTACAAATCTTAAAGTCCCCCTCTTTCACTAAAAAGCTAAATAAACTAGTCCTATTTTGGCAAGCAAGAATGAAAAAGGATATGGCCAAAGTGGAAATTAAAAAAAAAAAAAAAAAAAAAGAAAAGGTATCTTTTTAGAAAAAAGGGACAAATCAGCAGTACAGAATGGTTGCATTCTTTACCCCCCCCCCCTTCTCCTCCAGCTATTATCTTCACAAGCCTCTCCCAGAATTTGGTCCTCAATTTTCCCATTGACAATTGTCTCAGACACTTAAGTGTTAAAGGTGGTGCAGAAGAGTTGCAGATTTATTTATTTATTTATTTATTTATTTATTTATTTATTTATTTCAGTTTGTTAACCGGGAAAGTCCATTGGACCAAGATAGCCCGTTTTCAGTGGAGGCCCAAGGAGAAAAGTTCCAGACAGAAAGACAAACTACAATATGCAATGTATTAGTACAGCATATGAGAACAACAGTTTAACATTCAATATACAGCAAGGCAAGATTTTACATATCTTGAAATATATGAGCTGAGTCAATCACTTATAAGATATTAGCAAAAACAGTACAATTATGTTCATTTAATACACTGCATGTATTTAGGCAAAGGAATTTTAGAGAGATGAAGTGAAGCAGTGGCAGAGATTAGAGTAGAATAGGGTTAGGTATCAGGAATCAGGTAGGATGGGTACTGGAGCACTCCCAGAGGGAGTAGAGGTGAGAGTGGAGTAGGGTTTTAAAGGGTAGTAGGTTAGGGGTAGTTCTAATGTAAGGGGGAAGAGACTTCCATAATCTGGCAAGGGAGAATGATAGTAGAAGTTGCCCTGGTGCGTGTAAAGGCTTGTAAAGTTCTAAGAAGTTCTGATTTGTGGATCTAAGTGTTCTGTGTGGCTGGTGAAGTTTTAGGGAAGAGGAGAGTGATGGACAGTTAGAAGGTTTGAAAATTAACTTGTGTGCTGTAGTTAGGTGAATAAAATTTAGGTAGCTTGGGAGTTCCAACCAATTTAAAGCATGTAGGGAGTTGCAGTGGTGAGTAGAGGATTTGGATCCTGTGGCAAACTTTGAAATGTTGTTATAACACGAGGAAAGTTTAGATTTTAGGGATGATTGGAGGTTAGATAGTAGCGACGCTCCATACAAAAGGGAGAGTAGGAGGTAGGTGGTAGATACGAGTTGACTAGAAGACAGAGAAAGGTAGCGCCTGTGTCGATAAAGCATACCAAGTTTTTGATAATATTGGTTTGTAGGTGGATATCCTATTTTAGCTGGTCATCGATAAGAACGCCCAGAAGTTTTGTATGGGGAACTATTTCAATAGTTGTTTTGTTTAGGCTAAGTATAGAGAAGGATGCTTTGTCAACAGCAGTATGTCTAGAAGGGGTAAAGATCATTATTTTAGATTTGGAAGCATTTAGGGCTAGGTGATTGTCAAGCATCCAGGACTCCATGGAGGAGAAGGCTTCAGTAAGGTTTATTAGTAAAGGAAGAGTTTTGGCTAGGCAGATGATAGTGGAGTCATCTGCGTACTGCACCAGTTTAGCATTGGGGATCTTTTGGAGGAAATCATTGATTAAAATGTTAAATAGTAAAGGACCCAAAATAGAGCCTTGGGTACACCTGTTGGGGTGTGAAGGAAAGAGAAAGTGCAGTAGTTCCATTTTACAGCTTGTTCCCTGGCTGAGAGATAGCTGGAAAACCATTTGACAGACGAAGAGGAGAGATTAAGATGGGAGAGTTTAGAAAGTAGAAGCACATGAGAGACAGTGTCGAAATCTTTAGATAAGTCGAGGAGGAGTGTAGAAACTATGTTCCCAGAGTCACGAGCAGAGTTAATGATTTCGAGGAAGGAAAGAAGGGCAGTGGTGATAAACCCGTGTTGGGTAGGAGTTGGTTGTCCAATAGGTAGGGTAATAGTTGGAGGTGAATACATTTTTCGAGTATCTTAACTATAGGGGATAGGATAGCAATAGGGCGAAAGTTGGAGATTGAACAGTTTGTACCTCCTTTATGGAGGGGGATGATGAAGGCTTTTTTCCAGAAGTATGGTACATAGGACTCCTGAATGGAGCGATTGATTAGAATGCTGATTGGAAGGGCTATGCCATCAGCAGTTAGTTGGAGAAATTTGGATGGAATGTCATCTGGGACATTAGAGCAAGGTTTTAACTTTTGTAGGAGGTTTTTTATAGTGTGGGTAGGAATGGATTTGAGATTAAAAGGAGAGGACTTGGGGTTCATGGATGTTAAGTTTTTGTTATTGGTTAAGTTGGGGGGGGATGTTAGGGAAAGAAGAGCTGAGTATACCTATGGAGTCAGTGAAAAAGGAGTTAAATTGGGTAGCTAGGTGGAGGTCTGGTATGTCTGGGTCAGGGCAAGGGTTCTCTTTTTTTTGCTTGGGGATAATATTGATGAAATACTATTCCAAAATTTTCTGGGATTGGTTTTATGATTATTTTGAAGTTTAAGGTAGTAGGATTTGCGGTCAGTGGCTATTTGTTTTTTTACTTGATTTCGCAGTTGCTTGTATTCAGCAAGAGAGTTGGGAGTTTTGCATTTTTGGTAGTATTTCCAGATTTTATCTCTGTGATGCATAAGTAATTTTGTTTCTTTAGTTAGCCAGGGGGCTGTTTTGAATCTGAGTCTTTTGGTTCTACTGGGGGTGAAGTGGTTAAGGATATCAGTGAAAATTCTATTGAAATGTGAGACTTTGGCATCTAAAGGGAGGGACTTTAGACGGTTCCAGTCTATCTGTTTTAAGGTATTAGAGAAAATTAGGGGGTTGAAGTTTTGCATGTTGCGGGTGGTAATGTGTCTATGTTGAAAGAGGATGGTGGAGGGGGAATGGCATATGTAGGCAGGGTGATGGTCACTAAGGGAGTCTGCGAGAGTACCACTATCAGAAACTCTGTTTCCGTGAGAGACTAGTATCCAGTCAAGGCAGTGGTGTAATCTTTATTTGGTCTAGTAGGGGTTTTGATTAGCTGTGTGAATTGATGTAGGTTGATGCTTTGAGAAGGGGTAGATGAGTCAATGGAAGACCAGTTTATGTTGACATCGCCTAGGATTATAGTCTCACTATTTATGTTGGAAGTGAATCAGGCAAGAATATCTTCCAGTATAGGGATATTGTCACCAGGAGGAATGTACAGGGAGGCAATGCATAAAGTTTTGTTGTTATTTCCTTTGAAAAGGGCGAGGGTTAGCTTGGCGGTGTCAAATGAGGGTATGGGCTTAGTATAGGGTGTTACTGTTAAAGAGGAGGAGAAGAGTAAGGCTACTCCTCCACCTTTCTTTATAGGTCTGCCACTTCTTATAAGTTTGTAGTTAGGGGGGCATAATTTCGGTATCTTTTATGTGTGGTTTTAGCCAGGTTTCTGTGATAGAGACAGTATCAGGTTTGTTATGAGAGATCCAGGCGTGAAAGGAAGGTATTTTATTACAAAGGCTCCTGGCATTAAGTGTGGCAAGGAGAAGAGATTTGCGGTGCAGGGGGAAAGCTATGTGAATGTGGTTTAGAGGTGGAGTTGTATGAAGTCCCTGGGTTAGGGTGTATGTCTCCAGAATGGAGGAGGAGGGTGATAAATTTTGAGTAGAGTATAGATAGGTATCTGTTTTCTAATGGGTCATAGGTGTAGATATTGGAACCTAATGAGGTGAGTTTGGTGAGTACGGGAAGTGGTTTACTAGGGGTAAGGAAGAGCTTCCTTTGAAATAGAAAAGATTCATTATGTTTGTAGAGGTGGGGGGAAGCTTGGGTTGTAAAGGGAAAGTCTTTTTTAATGTAAATCGCAGTTGTATGAAAGGGAGGGGAGTGCTGAAACTGTGGGAGACTAGTAAGGTAGAGCAAGCAGAAGAGGATTAGGCTTAGAAATGAGGGTATTAGAGCATAGGCAGATTTTGTTTGCATGGTGGGAGACAGAGTATGAGTTGAGTGTGAAGGATGTGTATTAAGAGAGATGGTTAATAAGTCTGAGAGGAGAGGATTAAATGAAATGTGTGAGGGTATATTCACAGGGATATAGAAGGGTGGAGTGGAGGGGGGAAAGGCAGTTGTAGTAGTGAGTGGATAAGGAGTAAGTGGGAGACAATATTTGGAGGGTTTGGCTACTGGCTATCCTGACAGGGTGCATGCATTAACCACCTATTAGGGATAAGGTACAGTCAGTTATTCAGTAATTATTGAGGCAAACAAGTTACATAAAAGCATGCAGCATCCCTCACCGTCTAATCCAAATCAAACACCCACTGAAAAAATACAATGTCCCCTGATCTCACAAAGTACAAACAGTTGAAAAAGCAGAGAATGTCAAACATCCCATTCATTAGAACATTAATTAGGCCAGACCTAGATACAAAAATGTCATAGGTAGTAAGCTCACACAGGAATCCTAAACCTTTTTCTCCAGTAGTTTGCTTACTTTGACCCTAGGGCCTCTCATTCAAATTCCCCTTCCAAATATCTTTCCTTCTAAAGCTGGAACTTGAAAGGAGGTCTATAGGTCACATTTGTCCAAACATAAAGGAACTGTGGACAACATAGAACTTTTTTCAGACTGCATCTCCATTTTCAATGTCAAGAATAAATGGTGACCACAGCTTCCCTTAAGCATAGTTCTGTGTTTGTAGGGGTGCTCATTCTGCACTTATATGTATATGTTTTTTCTTTGCTCTGTTCCATGGTTTTAAACAGAGTCACGGGCCATAACATATGAAGAAGGAAGAAGTGGGACTGTGTAAACATTCGGAAGTTCTGGAAAGCCAAGGATGACCTTTAAACCCATAATGATAACTTCTACATGTAACACATATACTTCTCACATCCTTACTAGATGAGCTGCATTGGAACGAATATTCAAAACTCTTTTCTCAGCAGTTCAGTGGTATTATTTTAAGCTTAAAATGGTGGCTAGCTTCCGGACCGATGGTTAGAGTTGCAGGGTATCTGTTAAGGTCCTCAAACCTGTGTTGCCTGTACTGTGGCCAGGAGAAAACCACAGGGAAAAATCCACTAGGGCTTACACAGAGCAGCACAGAATATTGTCCTCAGGTTCTTCAGTCTTTGCACACCAAAGAAGTCACAGAACCAGTGCCCGTAAGTCAAAAGGGCAAGGCTTATATTACAGAATGTGTTTTGGTACCAAAGAAAGATGCCTGTTTGAGACCAGTACTATATCTTTCATTCCAAAACCTGTATGTGGAAGTACCAAAATTCAAAATATTGACCTTGCAGAACCTGTTACCTCCTCATTCCTTCCATAAATTACATGATGTTACTAGATGTTTGTTACTATATTTATATAACCAAAAGCTTCAGGGCATTTCTAAGGTTCTTTGTTTCTTGGTCACATTATCAGTTCTAAGTTATTCTTTGGATCATTTACAACTCCAAAGGTGTTCAAGAAATGTCTGTCCCTAGTCAGTCATAGCTCATTACAGACTGAATGGCATTCACATATTTCCTTATTTATATGGCTGACTTATCTCTGCAGTTTCTTTATCAGGATGCCAGAAGTCTTTAAACTGGATTATATGTTTTCTGACAAGTCTGAGCTTCCAGATAAACATTGCAAAGACATCTGTGATTTTTATATGTAACCTGTCTAGGGGAAAGATTCACTTGTGTATTTCGGCTTTTCCCGGTTAGGGGTCGCCACAGCGGAACTCCGGTCCGCTAATGATTGGCAGTAGATTTTTACTTGCAGAGTCGCTGGCCCTGACCACAACCTTCAACGAAGGTACTCCCATTCATGCATGTCTCCACACAGAAGACACTCTAGCTGAGAATCGAACAGGACAACGTCTTACTGTGAGGCGACAACGCTACCGCAGCACCACCACATTCAGTAGTTTCTAAAAAAAAAAAAAAAAAAAAAACACATGAACTCAGCATTTACATCAAATGGAGCATCAAATTCATTTTGGGCTTCCTAAAAATGAAAATACATTGGTGGAAAAAAATTCTGATGAAGCCAGGTTTCCTCTTCTCTCCTGAGAACCCGTTCCTCCACTCTATGGGTCTTGCAGACTTCCTTTGCTCCCATACAGTCTCAAGAGTTTAATATGCTGGCTGAGGAGTCATTATTGTTGTGCATACATGCTACTGGCCAGCCCTCCCAACTGTGGTGCACAGCTTATTAAAAAGAAAAAAAGTTCCAGTTCCTCTCCTCAAAACAAATCATTTACATCCTCAGCAGAAGAGGAAATGTGGCATATACATCATAAATGTATTTTCTCCTCCGACATAACTTGCATGTTGAGGAGATTATTTCCTCAAGAATTTTCATTTGGAGAGAATCTTAGCTTCATGGTAGATCACTTCATATGGGAGTGCAAATAGATGTCAAACACCAAGAACAGCTACCTGGGCCTGAGAGTTAGATGAGCTGTAACTCACTGCTTTAGCTTTCAGTGCTTGAGACCTTTGACAGTACTTTAACCAAAGCATCCCTTCAGATTCATAACCCTCTAATCTCTGTCAGAAAACCTGGCAGGTTTTACAGGGCCCAACAGGTTTCCCAATACCTCTACAAGAACCTTGTGGCAAATCAGGTTGTTGCTCTCCTTGATGTCACTATTAGCTGTAAGTTGGCTACAGGCTCCAGCTCTTCCCAGTGATAAAGTAGAGTAGTAGGCCAGTATGAGAGGAAACAATTGCATGTCTGCTTTCTTTGTTTACAGGGCTCTCAATTGCCAAACCCGAATGGAAAATACAAGGAGGAAGTCTTGAAACAAGTTGAGTAGCTGACCACAGACATCAGTGATAAGGTCCTAAAGGTACAGATATCTAAATTGTCTAGTATCACTCAGGGGTGGGGGGTGAAGTTTAAATAAAATTTAAATACGATGATGTGGATGGAGAATCAAGGGCAGCAGCAACAGGATCTATCATAAGTAGGCATGCCTGGTTGGGGATTCAGACCCAATCTGAGGATGTCTGGAGACACCTTGTCAGTGCATCTTTGTACAGGAGTCTCCTGTTTGGTCCCTCCATACAGAACATTTTCAAAACACGCAAAAAATGACAACCATGGAAAAACTGTCAAGCTATTTTTCCATTTACTTATTCCTAGCTAGAGCAGCAATTAACCATCCAAGCTACTTCTGTTCTATTAACTTCATACCAGAGTGAAAAAGGGCAAGCAGAAGGGAATATTGGAGAATAAATTGATGGGTCAAAACAAAAAAAAAAAAATAAAATTAGCAAGGACTTCTGTAAACAAGCCCCAAATGAACCTTCGGAACTCCTTTAAGAAAGTGACTACCCTTCCCATCTCAGCAGAGAAACTGTTACCATATTCTGGTGCATTGGTTCTACCTTGCAAAGAGATTGGAGTCAGGATGGCGAACATATCTAAGCCCAAGGGTAAAGCTACTTCTTAAAAGGCTTCTACCACAGGTCTTTTACGTAGGACGACCGTCTTCCACTCTGTAGGTTAACTGGGACCTCATCTCCTTAGTCAGAGCTAGGCAACTCCTTTTGAGGTCTTCCCCAGGGAAAAGGAAGAGGAATCCTACCCCTGAGCTTTTCGGTGAACCGCCTAATTCAGATGAGGATTCTGACCAGGAAGAGTCCATATTTGAGGAGGGACCCATCCTTACTTCTTTTGCAGATTCCGATTCCGTGGAAAATCTGCCTTCAACATCACCCCCTGAAGACATCACTTTTGGGGAAACACTCCATACCATGAGGGAACATTTCCAGTGAGAGGCACAGGAATACCCACAAGCTAAAAAGCGAGTGGGGGGGTTCTTTGACCTCCCAGAACACAAACCTTTGGCTATTCCTCCTGTATTGAAGGTGGTAGAGGATGTTTTTATGGACTCTTCCCTGAACCCAGACTCTCTACCTCCAGCTGCTCTAAACCCAGACAGGTTTTACAGGGTGCTGGACTCGCATAGATATCTCTTCAAAAACCCCTCTGTTGACCCAGAGGTTGTCACTGTAAGGGAGCAAACGTTGTCTCTTCTAAGAACCCTTTACCTACTGACAAGGAAAGCAGGGCCCTTGATAGGTTTGGTAAGTTGGTAAGCCGTAGCTGTGAGGGCCCTTAACTGCCAGTTTCATATGATAAAATACCAACAAAGTATTTTAGATAAAATGAAACAAAAGGTTTCCTCCCTGGAGGACAAGAATATTTCTAAGGAATAGTTGGACCTTTGCCATTCCAGCACCCAGGTGGCTAGACACTCTTTACACTGTGGCTGTGATGCTATGAAGGCCCCTAGCTGAACTGCTGTATCTGGCTCTGTTGTTGTTGTTATTTTCAGCCAACGCCCATCAATGTTTCTACTAAACTCTGACGTATGTTAAAGGGACACACCTTCTTTCATTCAAAATATTCATTATCCTATCATGTTATTACTCTTCAGCCAACACCCCCATCAGTGCTTCTACTAAACTCTGATGGATGTCAAAGATGCATCTACTTTTTAACTGTTTGTTGGACGTCTAGCTTTCAAGATCGGTCTTAACGGTACTATAGCATTTAAGCAGCAACATGATTGGTTAATGAATACTATGAATGAAAGAAGACGTCCCACAAGTTTTACAATGTGAAGAAGGTCCAACCAAAAGCGCTTATCGTTTTTTGAATGAAGGAGCTTTATTTTACTCTTTTTTTTATCTAATTTTGAATGTTTTAACATTTCTACAAATAAAGTTTTAACAGCTGTGGTGATGGTGTCTGGATTTATTCTTTTATTTACAAATTTTTACCAGCACCGCCTTTAGTAGTTATTTAGGACTTTGCTTGGCCTATACAGAAAAGATAGGAGGAAGGCTGTCCCTGCTCAAAGAAGACTTGTGTCTCATTACTTTGGACAAGTGGGTTCTGAAAGTTATCTCAGACAGTTACAAGCTCACTTTCAAGAGCCATTGAGATACTTGGGTTAACCAGATGTTCCACAAAATCAAAGAGTGGAGGCCATTTCTCAGATTCACATTCTGTGCTCACAGGGCTGAGTGGAACCAGTACCGGATCATCAAATAGGGAAAGGGTTCTACTCCAGGCTATTTCTGGTTCCCAGAAAGGAAGGCTCTTGGTGACCTTTCCTAGACCTTTACACCCTCAATCAGTCCCTGCTGGTACCAAAAATCAAAATGTTGACTCTTCAGAAACTTCTTTCCATAATAGCCCCTCAGGCCTTAATGGTCACCTTAGACCTAAAAGACGCTTACTTGCACATTTGTATAGAGGAATCTTGCAGAAGTTGTCTTTGCTTGAGGGGCAGGTACCAGTCACTTCTTTGCTCTGCCCTTTGGCATGTTTACTGCTACAGGGTCTTCATAAAGTGTTTAACTCCTGTCATCGCCTTCTGCAAAGCAAGACGGATCCAGATTTACCCATATCTAGATAACTCCCTCATTCCAGCCATGAGTCTGTAAAAGCTCCTCAAAGAACTGGCCTTCACTCAGACCCTCCTCACCTCTTCGAGGTTCACCATAAATCTTCGCAAATCCAACACAGACCCATCCACCAGGATAGTTTTCCTGGGGGCCCTTCTGGATTCCTCCTTCAAAAGGCCTTCCTCTCTCCAGAAAAGGTCTCCTCCTTCATTCTATACTTCCAAAACATTATGCAGAGACGATGCCTCTCAGCCAGGGAATTCCTCAGAGCATTAGGTTACATGGCATTTTGTATCTTCTTGAGCCGTCTGGCTAGGCTACACATGAGGAAGCTCAAGTGATACCTCAAGAACCTGTGGTGCCAGCATTCAGTACCTCGAGACAGAAATTCTACTGATCCCTTGCCTCGAGGAGGAATTTGAATGGTGGACATGGGCATGTGCCCTAAACCTGAATCTCCCCTTCAGGTTCATCTCTCGGGGACAGACGTTTACCACAGATGCTTCATAGACAACCTGGGTGGCTCATTTCTAACCCCTTCAATCCAAAGACGGATGCGAAGATCAGTTCAGGCACAGGCACATAAATTGGAAAGAACTGATGGCAGTGCAAAAGGGCCTAGTAGCTTTCAAAGATCAGTGGAAAACAGGGTTCCTGCTTGTCAAAACAGGCATCACCACAGTCATGTGGTGCATAAACAAGGGGGCACCCACTCTTACCCTCTTTGTTGACTAGCGATACAGGTCTGGGAGACAGCTCACTCTCTGGGGTTGTACCTCATGGCACAGTACCTCCCAGGGACTTAAAACACTAGCAGATGATCTCAGCAGAAACTTGATGGATCCCCACTAGTGGCAGCTGCATCGGGAAACATTTCTCAGTATAGTCCAAAAATGGGGATCCCTACAGATAGACCTCTTTGCCACCAAAGAAAATGCTCATCTGATAAGATTCTGTACCAGGAGCAAACTACCCACAGCCTGGAGAACAGATGCTTTCTCCTTCCTTTGAAGCCACCTGTTCTTTGTGTATTTCCTCTCCTGCCTCTTCTTCCAATGTCCTCCTAAAATTCAAGGAAGGAAGCCCCAGGGTCATCTTGATAGCCCTAGACTGACCCAGAAAGCTCTGGTATCCTCTGCTACTGAGTTTGACCAATGCAAAACTGTGGCAGGTACCTCGGAGAGTGGACCTTCTGACTCAGGACAAGGGAAGCTTTGTGCATACCACCCTATAGACTCTCAAACTCTCAGTCTGGATAATTCCACAAAATGCTACTCTGAGTACACCCTAAGCAGACAAGTTCAAGATATTCTCAAAGAGGCTAGAAGGCCTAGTACTGGGAAATCATACATGGCCAAGTGGAAAAGATTCTCCATTTGGTGTTAGCAGTAAGGCCTCAGTCCTAACTCAGTCAATATCTCCGCGATTTTAGATTACCTGGCTACCTTGGTGGACAGAGGCCTATTCTTTTCTTCCATCACAATTCATGCCTCCACCATTTCAGCCCACATCTCTACTTTTCCTCCTATCTTTTCCCACCTCCTAATAAAACAATTCCGTAGGGGTGTGGCCCACATCAGATCTCCCAGGAGACAACCCACATCTCCATGGGACCTCAATTTTGTTCTAGTAAAATTGGCGTTACCCCCACTGAACCAGCAGTGTCTGCCAATTTTAAATTCTTAGCCAGTAAAAGCAGTCTGTTATCACCTCAGCTAGCTCTCATGGCAGTGGAACCATTTCTCATATTCCACTCAGGGTATCACTCGGGACCAGTCCATCCTTTATGCCCAAGGTGGTCACAGACACATCCTTAAATCAAGCCATACACTTGCCCACCTTCTCCAAGCCTCAGAACAGGTGGGAAAATCCTTCATTTCTTGGATGTGCACAGACAGCTTTGCTATTATATTGACAGAACTAAATTTTTCAGGAAATCAGACCAACTCTGTGTCCTTTGCTATTACCTTTGAAGGGAAACCAGTCTCCAAACAGACCATCTCTAAGCCGATTTCCCACTGTTTTTCCTTTTGTTACAGCCATCATGACAAAAAGCCTCCTGAAACTGTAAGAACTCATTCTACTAGGGCGACATCTACCTCTGCTGCCTTCCTGAAAGAAGTACCTACCAAAGACATTTTGGAAGCTGCTACCTGGTCATCTGTGCATACCTTTACCAAACACTACCACTTATCAGCCTTTTTCAAGTCTAGAGCAGGATTTGCCACTGCCATCTTGCATGGCATCCTCTCTTCTCCATAATCTACCTTCCACCCACATCTCAGCTGTGGGAATCATCCCACAAGTACAGTTGTGTACGCTTACCATAAATGTAAATGTTAGGGAATATTCACTGTTGCAGTCTTCATTCCCTCCCTCCTTCCCCCTTTTTGCCTACAGTAGTAGTCTGCTTCTTTTTTCTGCACTAACCAGAGGACCCCTTGGCTGTTTACCCTGCAGGCCCCATTTTCTACCTTTGTCCCTTGCTTATGCCTCATCCTGATGGCTCCTACCTTCTAAGGGTAAAAAAAAATGATGGCATGGCATCGGCTGGCTCCCTTTATACCCAAGCATTCTGACATCAGGGTAGGGTGTACGCCAGCTTTAGGAGGAGGGAGATTTTTTACTCTGGCAAAACTCTCTTACTTTTCCACAGCAGGAAATCCCACAAACCTGGACTGCAGCAGTGAATACACTCAGAACATCTACATTTATGGTAGGTGTGCACAACTGTACTTTGTGCTTAACAATCAGTCTGTGTTGTCTTCTTCCATCCTTCCTTAATAGATGGGTCTTCAGATCTGACTTTGGACCCTCGTAAGCTTCAGATCCAGTGCTCATGCTCCTCCCCTAAGATACTTCTGATTAAGTTGCCCTAATGCCAGAGAAAGGAAGATTGCTCCCAGACTTATAATAACCAAGAAATCACATAGTGTAAAGAAACCAGCTGATGTCCTTCTATTCCTATGTTGCAGTGTTCTTAGTGAGGGATTCCCCTCCTCAGATGACCCAAACGTTGGCTCCTATACAAAAGCTTAAGCCTGGCTGCTGTAGGTGCATGGGATGTCACACACAGGGCTATAAACCAGGGACCTTAAATGTGTCTGCACATACAGACCTCAGACCTTTTCAGGCACAGTCGACCATCACATCAGTCGCTTCACCCCTTTACTTTAAGAAGTCTAAAGCTAAGTACCATGTTGGGGATTTTGACTTGAGCTTGGTTTGCTGTAGTTACCATTAGCCAATGTCAGCTAAGAAGGGTAAATGCTGGTTCGGGTGCCAGATACAGCATAAAATACACACGTCCACTGCGTTTAATGTCTAGGCCGGGAGCACGACCATACCGCTTGCTCGATTTGTCAATCTTTTGTACCCAAGACCTGCCATAGCTGTCTGGCTGCCCTTAATCTATACTTGGAAAACCAGAGGCTCAAAAAACTAGCGCTCAGGATGGATCCTGAATCAGCCGCTGTGATGGAACCACCACGGAAAAAGGCCAAAGTTTCCAGGCCTTCTTCCTCTACCTCTCTGACATTGGACGTCCCGCCAGCTTCCAATTTAGGAGTTGAGGGACATCCAACAGAACAGTCTACTTCGACAGCTCCCCTCGAGGAAACCTTTTCAGAAGTAATGGCCAACGCTTCCACGGAGTTGGCTCTGATGTCGGTCCCTACCGATGTAGAGGGGCAACCAGATATCGTTGGATGACCAACTGGAATTCCGCTGCCTGAAACCCCTACCATTTCCTAGGCTCCTGAACCCAGGCCCTCTCTGAGACCTACGCCTTTAAAAAGGAAACAGAAGACAAAACATCAGACTCCACCTTCTGAAAGAGACGCAGACTGGCAATCTTTTACCAGCTCTTTGATCCAGGCCTTCATGGCCCTTAGGCCCACAGCCTCTTCCCCCTTCATCATTCCAGTGCTCAGTTTTAGGCCTGCTTCTGCCACTTCTCTCCCTTTGCCTACTGCCCAACAAGGAGAAGAACCGAAACCCTACTAGTCATCTTCAGAAAACTCAATCTCCTATTCTTCACAAATTGCCTCCCCACTTGAATGTTATTCCCCAGATGAGGAATTCATAGAAGGGAACTCCCCACCAGAGGATATCACCTTTGGGAAACCATCACTAAGATGTTAAATGGGACACTTTCCAGATGACTGACACTCAAAAGGAGATACTTTGAACTACTCCAAGTAGAATCTCCCTCGCCTTCAGCCATCCCACCAATCATTCCTGCCTACCTTGATGCTTTCACCTCCGCATCAAAGGACCCAGACTCACAACCACCGACCCCTAAGAGACTTGACAGGTTCCATAAAGTTCCAGATGTACAAAAATTCCTAGTAAAACTACCCCTGGCAGACCCTGCTGTAATTGCTGTATCCCCTGACAAGTAATCTAGATGGATTCCTTCAGCATCTCTTCCGTCTACTGATAAGGATAGCAAAAACATGGACAGGATAGGAAAAAAGGTTTATACCTCCTCCTCCCTATCCTTCAGAGCTATCAACTACCAAACCCATATGATAAAATATGCCTTGGACCTTATATCACAAGCCTCTACTCACTTGGCATACACTCCTGACTGCCCTACCAAAATTGAGATAGCATCTAAACTGTCCCTGGATTCCCAGGTAGCTAGACATTCTATTAGATGCAGTTACGATGCAGCAGAGGCCTCTGCACGGTCTGCTGCTTCTGCATCAGTACTCCGAAGATATTCTTGGCTATGCCTCCAACCTCTACCAGAGGATTTCAAGTCTAAAATTCTAGATGCCCCATTAGACCACAACCTCCTGTTTGGTAAACAGTCTGCAGAACTTTTCAAAACCCTGCACGAAAAATTAAAGAGCTTCAAGGCATCACGCACGCACTTGTGTCCCCATGCCTAAATACTACAGGAATTATCCTGCTAAGACTACCTTTGTCAAGAACCCCCCGCTACCCCTTCCTCTTTCAGGCATAGGAGAGGAACCAGGGGGCAAACCTCCTCCAGATTAATTGCCTCACAACCTAGTCAAAGGCAGCCTTTTCAAGACCGAAGTGGACCCAACAATGCGTGGCCTTGCCCACCTCCCTTTGTCAGCCCGCCTTCCCCACTGCCTCCCCATTTGGAAATCCATCACATCAGACCACTGGGTGCTGGCAATAAAACAAAACGGATATTTCCTTTTTTGGAAAGAAAAGACCCTTCCAGGGGCATTCCTTTTCCCCATGAAAAATCAGCTACACCTCATCCCTCACATATACTGTAAGACCTTCTGACATTAGGAACTATAGAACCTGTCCCTCGAGGACATGAAGGAAAAGGTTTCTACTCAAGACTTTTTCTGGTCCCCAAAAAAAAATGGCCCTTGGCGACCAACACTAGATCTATCCTTTCTAAAACTTTTCCTAAATATTCCATCATTCAGAATGCTATCCCTTCAAACTCTTCTCCCATTGTGGCCAGGCCTTTATGGCCACACTAGATCTAAAGGAAGCATATCTCCATATTCCTGTAAAGCTCTCCAACAGAAGATTCTTGCATTTCACTGGGCTCTGCTCTCATTTTCAATTTACAGCCTTACCCTTTGTTTTATCTACTGCGTCCAGGGTATTTGCAAAATGCCTAGCCCCAGCCATAGCTTTCTGCAGAACCAAAGGTGTTCAAATCTATCCTTACCTAGATGACATCATCATTCTAGCCGAAACAGAGGACACCCTTCAAAACTATGTGAGGTTCACCACTTCCCTGCTTCAAAGTTTGGGATTCACCCTCAACCTCCAAAAATCATCCTTAATCCCCCAGCAGGGCAAAATCTTTCTGGGCTGCAGGATCAGACAATACCTCCCTCAGGACAAAGTTCTGTCTCTCTCCACTCCCTTCCAAAGCTTATTACAGGTTCATCAGATATCTGCAAGACCATAAAAGGTTTCATACTACAGCAGGTCTGGAACCCTACCCTCCAAAAGAAACATATCAATGTGAAGGGAATGACTGCAGTTCTTCTGACCCTGAAAGCCTTCTTCCCTATCCTGCAACCGGGCCCCCTTCAGATCTTCACAGACAACACCACATTCGTGTGGTATCTCAACAAACAGGGAGGGACCAAGGCTACCTCCTCTGCTGGATAACATTGCAAATTTGGGACCTTGCCTCCAGGAATAGCTTATCCCTGCAGGCAATATACATCCCTTCTAAGGACAACAGACAAGCGGATATTCTTAGCAGAACATCCTCTCTACAGCACGAGTGGATGCTGAACAGGGAAACCATTCTAGACATTGTCCACCGGTGGGGCACACCTCAAGTAGATTTGTTTGCCTCCCCCCAGAACAGACAATTGAAAATTTTCTGCACCAAGAACCACTCTCCACTTGCCTGGAGGGTAGATGCTGTCAGCATTCCATGGAAAGGGTGGTTTCTATATGCATTTCCACTTTTCCCTCTCATTCAAAAAGTCCTGAAAATTAGGAGGCCAAACCAAAAATCTTGTTGGTGACTCCCTATTGGCCAAGGCAGCACTGGTTCCCAGTACTTCTCTCATTAGCCAAGGGCAATCATCACAAGTTACCCCACAAGGTGGACCTACTCACACAACAAAAGGGAGCTCTAATTCACCCTCACCAATAGATGTTGGGCCTAACACTCTGGGTGGTAAACGTCTAATCCCTTTCAGACACTGCTACTCTGTGGATGTGCTTTTAGTCCTGAGGGAGGCCAGGAAACCCACTACTAGGAGATCCTAGTTATCGAAATGGGTAAAAATCTCCAACTGGTGTCTCCATAAGGACAGGGATCCCTGCCAAGCAGACCCCCCCCAGTCCTTACCTATGTGTGTGAACTAATTTAGGATGGTCTTTCATACTCTTCAGTGAAAGTCCCCATATCAGCAATTTCAGCCTGTCTACCACTAGATCTCCCTTTACTAACTAGGCTAGATGTCAAATTATTCCTGAAAAGGGTCTTGCACATCAGACCAACAAAAAAAAAACATCTCAACACCCCCCCCCCCCAGGACATAAACTTCATTCTGGAAAAACTAACGCTGGCCCCATTCCGAACAGCTAGTGCTGCTACACTTCAAATGTGTACATGGAAGACTGTACTGCTGATGGCCTTTACCTCCACTAGAAGAGTGTCAAGAGTTATAAGCTGTAATGGCCTGCTCTCCCTACACTACCTTCCACAAGGATAGGGTGACCCTATATACTAACCCTTCCTTCATGCCTAAAGTGGTCAACAAACTGTCTCTAGACCAATCCATTCACCTGCCCACCTTCTTCCCCTCTCCAACCCATGACCGTGAGAGGATACTATATTCCCTGAGTGTGCACAGACAGCTAAGTCCATCAGAAAATCTTACAAACTCTTTGTATTCTTCCACCCTAGGGCCCTGGGCAAGGCAGTTTCCAAGCAAACTATTTCCTGTTGAATAAGGAAAGCTATTTGCTTCTGCTACTCCCACCATGGCAAACACCCCAAGGAGTAAGAACTCATTCTACCAGGGGCATGGCAACCTCCAAAGCCTTCCTGAAAGATCTGGACACAGCCTCCATCCTGGAAGCAGCCACCTGGTCCACAATTCACACCTTCACCAGACACTACAAATTGGACCACGTCTCCAGAGCCAGGGCAAGGTTTGCTAGAGCAATCCTGCAGGGTTTTGTGGAATCAGCTACATCTGTCTCCACCCTTCCCTCTAATTAAGCTGTAGTACTCTCCCATACGAAGAATACTGCAACATATGAACAGGACATAGAATAGTTGTGTAAAATCTAAACATGACCATAGATGTCCTTCTCTTCCATGTTGCAGTATTCCTTCCCACCCACCTAGCCCCCTTTTGTTTTTACTATTGACCTGTCTTAAGGACATGCTGAGGCTCTACCCTAGACCAGGGTCAGACTAGCCAGCATATGACAGTTTGCACATCTGGCTGACATCACTTGTTACTCTCTATGGCAGTGTTTGACTGGGCATTTAAGTTCTGAGGTCTGTGCATGCAGACGTCACATTTAAGGTCCCTGGTTTATGACCCTACTTGTGATGTCCCATGCATCTACAGCAGCCAGGCTTAAGCTTTTGTATAAGAGCTGACGTTCGGGTCACCTGAGCTGGGGAATCCCCCACCAAGAATACTGCAACATGGAAGAGGAGGACATCTATGGTTATGGTAAGATTTTACACAACTCTTCTTTGTGTGTAGGACTTGAAGAGCACACGATCAAGCCAAGGTATCTCAGTATGGTCATTCCAGGAATCTGAGAAAAATGGTTAAAGAAGGGGGGAAGAGGGGGTGGAGTTGAGGGAAGAACGAAAGCAGATAACACTGGTCTGTCATTATGGTAGGAATATAACTTGCGTATCTGATGTATTCTTTTCCATCTACCCCTCAACAGATGGGACAGAGTCCCCAACCTCTGGAACACTTGGAAGGTCTCATGGAAGAATATTCTGGATTATAACCCCCATTCTTCTTTGCCACTAAAAATATTTGTGAGCAAATTTCAGATCCTCACTGGTCTAGTGAGATTGCCTGCATGACTTCATTTCTTAGCAACTGTTTTATCTTTGAAGTAGCAGCTTCCCTTTGTGAGGGTGGAACAACTGGAATTTTCCTTAAATGTGGAAGGAGGTAATGAAAAGAGTTGGAATAGCTTATGGTTATTATCTGTTATACACAGATATCTTGAGTGACTGATGTCCTGGCAGACAGAGGGACAAGTGCTCCAGAATTGCCTCCAGAGAGTGGCAGTCGGGCAAATGAACAGGTTTGCTGATAGGACCTTTTGGAGAAGGGACCCCAAATACCCTGATTCTGCAGACCATCTCTTTCCCAGGGTGACATCCACCATTAGTCATCCCCCACTATGGGAAGGTCTCAACAGAAGTGTCAGGAGCGAACCCTGAGACTTTCTGAACCGAAATTTCTTCCCACCCTTTTGGTTTCTTAAAAAAGTCATCATGGGGGGGGGTTAGAAAACTGGATTCATATGGCAGACAGGGTCTTGCCATCTTGTTCACTCTTGGCCAGCATTTCTTTCACTTTGTGACTGAAGAGTGTCGATTCATCATTGGAGACATTGACGATGGAAGTCTTGAAATGCTCCACAGACTTGCAAAGGCACATACAAGCATGTCTCATTATGGTTATGCCAGTACCTGTAGTGCTAGATACATCTTCCATGGCATTGGAAATAAGATGCATTGAGACATTAGATAAGGATTGGGGGTAGCCAACTCTGAGTTGACAAGTTTCTCCTTGGCAGAGAAGAACCCTAAGAGGGTTTTGGAAAGCTCCCTGGTCAAATCTCTTTGGAAGCGTGTAATGTACCATGTAGCTTGGTGCCCTAATAGTGAAGGTCGCTGAATCATAGTGTCACTTCAGAATCCATCCAAAACTTGGGGCATCCTGTCAGGGATGCAAAGTGGAAATGTCTTCTGACAGTTCCTTCCTGGTGGTCATCACCATCACCTTTGAATCCATGGCTGGAACCTTGCTGTAATAAGTGCAGTCTTTTGGTGAGTGATATTAAGAATTTGTTGGGCTTGTGGGGAATTGGCTTTGTCATGTCAGGGTCCTTCAATTCATGTTTTAAGATTGTCTACCATCTCATCTGTGTGGAGACACTCAAGAAGTAGATGGGCCAGACCCAAAAGTCTCAAAAACATTATGACTCTTCTTGGGAAGGTACTTCAGAGAACTACCCCCTTTCTGTCTGAGTACTTTTCAAATCTCTCTGAATGAGAAGCCCTCAAGGGGATCTGGGGACCCTTATCTTTCATTGAAGTTTATATCTTTGGTTAGTGACTCGTATGAGAAGTCCGTGTGCTTTCTTTTGCACTTGTGTTTCTGATGCATCTCCTCAGTAGTATTTCCAAAAATGACTCTGAAGCTGGGGGGGGGGGGGTTGCCCTAACATGGATGGACTCAAGGCTTCTGGAAACTGTCTGCTGCAATGGGATAGAATGAGCCGGATCAGGACCTGGTGAAATCCTGTGAGGGAGGAATGTATCCAGGCCTGAGAGAGATGTCTGCTCGATGGAACAAGAAAGCACTGTCTTGAAAGCAGATACTGAGATGGAACCAGAGACCCTTCCAGCAGGAGCCATTGCTGATAAGGAAGACTGGTCTTGAGGAACCGTATGACATGTCTCTGAGTCTGACATCTGAGCCAAACACTCTTAACGACAAAACCCCAAGAGAAAAAGAGGAACAGCTCCAAGGTTCTTGACATCAAACCATCTCCCCTGGTTCTGACAGACTATTTGGCCCTGAAATTCAGTATGACCTGAGGCACACTGAGCTGACCAGAGAAGCTGTCTGAGCCAAAGAAGCCCAAGTTTGCAGATCTGACAAAGATACTTTGGGGGTGGGAGTGCTTGGATCTAAAAGCCCTGACTCAGCAGGATGGATCAGGGAAGGAGCAACAACCTAATGAGAGAAAGTTGTCAATCCTTCTGCTCAGATGGGGGCCAGAGCTGGCAGAGCCACATCTGGAATTGGGACCTGAGACATTTCCTCAACATCCTGTCCACGTCAGCTTCAGAAGTCTTCTGGATGACCTACATAACTGAGTGGAGAGCAGAAGCCGTAGAGGAAGATCTAAAAATCTAATGATCATCTGTCCTGGAGAATAAGGGATCTCAATGTGGGAGATATTGACTCTAGAGAAACATGTGATGGCTTCAAAACAGTTACTCATGTACACCTCCCTTGCTAAAGTGAAGGCTGGATTTGAGGTTTTTGAAATCTTGGGAGCTGGAGCAGAGTAAGGAGAGCAATCTTTGCCTTTTTCCTTTTCTCTTTCTTTAGCTTTCTTGTGGCTTTTAGCTCAATCAGACTGATTCTTTGTCATAGGAGATGCTGCACCTTTCATTCAGGTGTGCAGCCCCAAGCATAGACACATTTGGTATGCGCATCTGAATTTGGAAACATGTGACTACAAACCACACATTTTTTAAAACTGGACTGTTTTTCAGACATTCTGGAAGCAGCTAATAATTGCTATGTCACCAAACAGGAAAGTATCAGACTGGCAGAAAATACAGACTGAACAGGTCATAACACAGTTAGTGTCACCAAGTCGAAAGGCTAACCGCTAAGCACAGGGGAGTAGGAAAAGTTAAGGAAAGAGGGGTGCCAATGGGTGGCCTAGAAATGGAAATATTAAAGGGATTATTCCTACCACCCTAAGATATATGGTATTTTTGTAAATAAATGAGATCAAGGAAACTGGAGATAAACACACCAAGAAGGAAAAAAAAAAAAAAAAAAGTGTCCGAAAACCATGTCTGTATCAAGCAGCATATGAGATCTGGGGTATCTTTCTCCTTACCTTGCATGTAAGGAGAAGAGCCTGAACACTAGATACAAAGCTTAACAGTGGCCAAAGTGAGATCCAAAGACCCATCCCTTGAGAAGTGGACAGAAGAGACCACATAAGATCTAACCCTTTTCAGGGGAAACTGGGAAGGGTTACCTCAGACAAAAGCATTCTAGTTAAAATCTGGTAAGATACAAAATAGAATTTAAGACCTGATGACCTTTCATAACCACTTCTTCCACATACTGGATTTGGCTGAGCTGGCATTGCCACTCTTCAGTCCGCTCCTGGCTCAGAGGGCTTTACAAAGAGTCCTCCGGGAGGAGGAGAAGGGGAAGGGAGATTGATTCCATACACTCATCTCTAAACAGGATGTCCTCTGGAGACCTGTACTGGACTGCTTGAACTTAAGTTACTCCCTGATGTCAGAGCTCAAAATATTTACCCTGCTGAATCTGCTGTCATTGCTGATGCTCAGGGCCTCTATAGCAGTGTAAATGTTCTTCGTGTTTCACTGTTGCAGTCATAACTGTGGGGTGATCCTGCCGGCAGGCAGCCCGAGGTCGGCCAGAATTCCAAAGTCTGGGTCCGGCGTTGGCTGTACCAGCAAGCACCCTGACGTCAGAACGCAGTGGTATATAGCTGACAGCCGACGCCATCTTCTCCAGTCTTTCTTGCCGTGCGGTGGAAAGCAGCTCGCAAGTCGTTGGTTGGCGTATTCAGAACAACGTGCTTTGATTGACTTCGGTCCGAAATTTTCAACTTCTCTTCTCAAGCTAAGTACCCCGTTGGGGAAACTTTTTTTTCTTGCTCCTCCGATGTCAGAAAAAGTTAATAATTGTATATCGTGTGGGAAACAGATACTTCATAAAGATTTCCACTCTTACTGTCTACCTTGCTTAGGCCCTGACCACGACGTTTCTTGCTGTCGGTTCTGTGCCAGGTTTAATTCTCGCACGATTAAGCGTAGGTACGATTGGGCCTTGAACTATTTCGGTAGACGATTTAATTACAGGATGTCGTCGGATACTTTACCGACAACCGGAATTCAGAAGAAACGCAAGGACAAGGATAGGCCTCCGAGGTCCAAACAGGATTCTTCGCACCCGGAGCCAGCTTCGGGCTCGGCGGTCGTCAGTGAGGCGCTTTTGCAGCCCCTGTCGTCTGCCACTTCTGAACCGATGGCCGACACTGACTCCCATGGGGAGCCATCTAGGCCTAATATCTGCTGCAGGACCTTCGGACATCGCTCCTTCAGATGGGTCCGGAACCGCTGTGCAGGTACCGGCTTCTGAGGGAGTTTTCAGGCCTTCACATATAACTATTTCAACAAAGTCAAAGGCAAAGATAAAAACTCCTGTAAAGCCAAGGGTTTCTACTCACGCTGCTTCGGATTCAGCTCCCAAGTCCCAGAAGCAATTACTACGGATGGCTGAGGATTTACTTACAATGATTAGGGGTACTCACACTCCTCCTGAAAAAAGGCCTAGACAGGATTTACCTTATGATTCCTCTGATCAGGCTTCTGTGTCTTCGGTCTCTTCCTCTGACCAGGATTACTCTCTTCCTCCTTGTGAGGATTCAGATGCAGAGGACTCTATTCCCTCTGCTTCTCCCCCTGAAGATTTCTCTTTTGGGGAAACTTTACATGAGATGAGAGAGCATTTTCATTGGGAAGGTCAGGATTATTCTGCTTCCAAGAAGAGACTCAGAGAATTTCTCCTTCTCCCTCAACACGGACCTTTGGCTATTCCTCCTGTGCTTGACATTGTGGATGATGCTTTTTCTGAAGCTAACCTGAATCCTGATTCCTTGCCGCCTGCTCCTTCTAAGCCTGATAGATTTTACAGAGTCCCTGATTCCCATCAATTCTTGTTTAAGAACCCTTCTGCAGATCCAGAAACTATTTCTCAGGGTTCTAAAGCTGCTAAGGCTGCTTCATCTAAAAATCCTATTCCCTCTGAAAAGGATTCTCGTGCCTTGGATAGGTGGGGCAAAAAGGTTTATACTTCTGCTACTCTTTCTATTAGAGCTTTAAATTGCCAGTTTCATATGTTCAAGTATCAGCAATTTCTTTTGTCTGTTTTAAAGCAAAGGCTTTCTACCTTTCCTGCATGTGCAGAGGACAAGGAATTACAGGATGTTTTGCATGCAACTGAACAAGTTAGCAAACATAGTTTACATTGCGGTTTTGATGCCTTGGAAGCTTCTTGCAGGGCCGCAGCCTCTGGAACTGTTATAAGGAGACATGCTTGGTTTCGAGAGCAGAATTTACCTGAGCAGGTTAAGGCGAAACTGTTAGATGCCCCTGTTCAACATGATGTGTTATTTGGATCTAAGGCTGAGGAGGTTATTAAAAAGATGGAGGAAAAAGCAAAATCTATGCAGACTGTCAAAGATTTTTTACAAGTTCAGCCTCCTAGATTTTCTAGAAATTGGCATTCCAAAAATTGGTCTTTTCCCACTTCTTTTTTTTCCATAATCAATCTTTATTATTTTTCTGAATAAACTAACAATATTACATAAACAAACCCAAGAAAATAAAACAAAGCCCAAATGCTACTACAAAATATATACACTATATACATGAATGCTTCCATCAATTAAACAAGATCAATCTAAACAGATAATTGATGCTAAACACAGATATACACTTACATGTCCAGGGGTTAAAGTGGATTAGAATCTTAAGCCAACTTTCTTGCTAATGGTCTTTTCCCACTTCTGACAGGCCTCAAAGGGGAAGATATAGACTGTCTAGAGGCCGGACACAGACACAGGCCTCTTATAGGTCCAGACAGTGGACTGCTTCTTCACCTAGAAGGGGAGAAGACAGACCTCAATCTCAAAGGAAGCAGACCCAATGACTCCCTCTGTTGGGCTACAGGTCCTTCTTGCCTGGAAGCTCCTCTCAGGGGAAAACTATCTCTTTTTTACCAAAATTGGACACATATAACCCAGGACAAATGGGTTTTAGATGTGATTTTAAAAGGCTACAAATTCCACTTTCATACTCTGCCAAGGTCTTACGGTTGGCCAGATCTGCCAAAACATCAATGGTCAGAGGCTTTAAATCAGGTGGACGCTTTATTGGCCATGAGAGCCATAGAACCTGTTCCACTCCCAGAGATGGGAAAGGGTTTTTATTCAAGACTTTTCCTGGTCCCAAGAAAACAAAATGCATAGAGACCTATTTTGGACCTCTCAGTATTAAATACTTTTCTGGAAATTCCAAAATTCAAGATGCTTACTCTGCAACAATTTCTTCCCATGCTCTCCCAGGATGCTTGGATGGTAACATTGGACCTGAAGGAGGCCTACTTACACATTCCCATCAGACAGGAACGCAGAAAATACCTCAGATTCAAGGCAGGCTCGAGACACTTTCAATTCTCTGCACTGCCCTTTGGCTTATCTACTGAGCCCAGAGTCTTTACCAAGTGCCTGGCTCCAGTAGTGGTTATTGCAGACTCCAAGGGATTCAAATTTACCCCTATCTGGACGACTGCCTTATCCAGGTGGACAGCAAGGATCTTTTACTTCAACATCTGCAGTTTGTTCAGCGTCTCCTCCTACTACTGGGGTTTTCAGTGAACACAAAAAAGTCACATTTGATCCCCTCTCAACAAATGATCTTTTTGGGAGCTCTTCTAAACACAAGCTTGCAAAAGGCCTTCCTGACTCCAGAAAAGCAAGTACATCTGACTTCAATTTTCAAAACCTTGTCTACTTTGACTCACCTCACTGCAAGGAAATTCCTGCAGGCTTTGGGCTACATGGCTTCTTGCATCCTTTTGATTCCAAATGCAAGACTTCATATGAGAAAACTACAATGGTACCTAAAGAGTGTATGGTCCCAGTATTACCACAGCCTGGAAACAATGATACCTCTGATTCCCTGCCTCCAAAAAGAGTTCCTTTGGTGGTCCAGGACCTGTGCTTTAAACGAAGGAAACCCCTTTCGTCTGCCTCAGCCTTCTCAGATCATGACCACAGACGCTTTGGATTACGCTTGGGGAGCTCATTTTCTAGACAACTGCCAGCAGGGCTTTTGGCCAAAGAAACATCTTCACTAGCACATCAACCTGAAGGAAATGTTGGCAGCCAACATGCTCTTCTAGCCTTCCAGATATTTTTGCAACCAGGACATCTTCTGATTCGTACAGACAATACCACAGTCATGTGGTACATAAACAAGCAGGGGGGCTCTCACTCTTACCCCCTTTGCAGACTAGCCATGAGTCTTTGGGACACAGCTCTAAATATGATCCTGCATCTTCAAGCTCAATTCATCCCAGGAAAGCAAAATCTCTTAGCAGACAGCCTAAGCAGAAATCTTTTGGATCCCCACGAATGGATGCTGGACCCCAACTTATTCCGCAGGATTACATCAGTTTGGGGTTGTCCTCAGATAGATCTGTTTGCATCCCATCTCAACCATCAGTTGCCTCTATTTTGCACCAGGTCCTTCCACAAAACAGCATGGAAAGTGGATGCCCTGTCTTTCAGCTGGAGGAATCTTTCGGGATATGCCTTCCCTCCTCTTCCTCTTTTGTCTCGGGTGCTACTGAAAATAAAACAGGACAGACCCAAGATTATCATTCTGATAGCTCCAAATTGGCCTCGGCAGTTCTGGTATCCAACTTTAAGACACCTGTTCTTGGAACCTCCTTGGATTCTGCCTCTGTCTCCTTCCCTTCTGTCCCAACATCAGGGTCAGATGCTACACTCTCAAATCAAGGCTCTTTGCCTGGCAGCCTGGCTCTACAGAGGCTGTTGATTCCTTCTGCTTTTCCCAAACAAGTTTTGGATGTTCTCTTGGAAGCTAGGCGTCCTAGCACTAGAAAATGTCATGCTTCTAAATGGAAAAGATTTTGTATTTGGATGCGGGATCGAGGTTCTGATCCTCTTCTACCTGATATTTCCTCCATTTTACTTTACCTCTCTGAACTCCTGCTTAAAGGCCTCTCTTTCTCTTCCATCAAAATTCATGCTTCTGCTATTTCGGCTCATTTCAACACTGATCCCCCCATTTTTTCTCATCAACTGGTGAGACAATTCTTGAGAGGGGCTACAAATTTAAAGACCTCCCAGAACTCCTCCTGTTCCTGCTTGGGATCTTAATTATGTTTTGGAGAAGCTTACTTTACCTCCCTTTGAGCCTGCTGCTGCTTCAGATATCAAGTTCTTATTCTGGAAAACAGCTATTTTATTAGCATTGACTTCTGCAAGAAGGGTGTCAGAGTTGCAAGCTCTCATGGCTGTGGAACCTTACCTTATTTTCCATCAAGACAGGGTGGCCTTGAGGACCAATCCTACATTTATGCCTAAGGTGATTTCTAAAGTGTCTTTAAATCAGACTATTCACCTTCCTACTTTCTTTCCAAATCCTCAAAACAAAGGGGAAAGGATTTTACATTCATTGGACGTACACAGACAACTACGATTTTACCTGGACAGAACTAAAGATTTCAGGAAATCTGATCAGTTGCTTATCTCTTATGCCTCCAGTTCTCTAGGCAAGGCTATTTCTAAACAAACTATTTCCAAATGGATTGCTCATGGAATAAGGTTTTGTTACTCTCATTTTGGCAAACCGATTCCAGGCACTGTTAGGAGTCATTCTACTAGGGCAGCTGCCACTTCAGCAGCTTTTCTCAGAAGAGTTCCTACCAAGGACATTTTGGAAGCTGCCACTTGGAGTTCAGTGCATACCTTCTCTAAGCACTATAATCTCCCTTTGTATTCTAAGTCTAGGGCAGGTTTTACCTCTGCTGTCTTGCAGGGTCTTCTGGCTGCCCCTTCTTCTGCATAACCTCCACCCTCCTTCACAGCTTTGGGATTCCACCCTACAGTTATGACTGCAACAGTGAAACACGAAGAGCATAGTACAGTTGTGTACACCTACTATAAATGTAGATGTTCGAGTGTCTTCACTGTTGCAGTCGGGGTTTCCCTCCCACCATTCCCCTCTTGTTTTCTGTTTGTTCTATCTCCTCTTCCTTTGTGGTGTATTTGTGTTTCCTTTGGGACACCTTTTGGATATTTTAGGGAGCTTCTGACATCTGGGGCAAGAAAGGCTGGAGAAGATGGCGTTGGCTGTCATCTATATACCACTGCGTTCTGACGTCTGGGTGCTTGCTGGTACAGCCAACGCCGGACCCAGACTTTGGAATTCTGGCCGACCTCAGGCTGCCTGCCAGCAGGATCACCCCACAGTTATGACTGCAACAGTGAAGACACTCGACCATCTACATTTATGGTAGGTGTACACAACTGTACTATCTCAAGGGTGCCTGCTTACAGATTCCATATTCAAAGAACGCAGGAGTTTTGCCAGGTCAAGTGCTGGGTGATTTCTGTTTCCATGTTGTATCTTTTATGTTTGGCAATTTTCACTCTTTCCAGGGACTTCACAGATTACTCGGTCCTTCTTAAGGCATTCTTATGCGTGGAAGACCTCCACATCTACCAGTACTTGTTTAGATATTTTAAAAGCATCTTTGACACTTATTATGGGAATGTTGGATCTGTAGTAGTTTACTTCATTTGATCTTCAACCTGTGGGTCTTCGGATCCGCATGAGATCCAACATGGCTGCATTTTCCAGCTATGGCTCTGAGCTCCATGCTCCTCCCTTTACCCATAATGCCCCCTGTCTCCCTTCTCCCCTCAGATCTTTTTTGCCACCTGAGAATGAACAAGCATGGTCCGAGCTCCAGCGTGTTGTTTCAGTATTTGTAAGCTTGTAATTTTCTATTTTAGCTTCCTCTTGACTTTTCCTTTCACTTGAACTTTTCTGTACCTCCCCAGGGCTCTTCGTGTAATTAGAGGGAAAAAAAAAGGGAGTAGGCTTTCCTTTCCCTTTCTCACATGTGTATGTGTGTGTGTCTGGGCCAGTTGAAGGGATGGCTGATGCCCCGAAGCCTGGTTTCAGAACGTGCACATGGTGTGACCATAAGCTTTCCCCAGTGGATGGCCACAGTCTGTGCATGGACTGCTTGGGGGCTGAACACCTCCAGCCCCCCTGTGCTATTTGCACTGGGTTTAACCTCAGGGCACTTAAGGACAGGCGGGACAAATTGATCCTTAAGGGCCTGTTGCTCTCTTGTGCTGGGACTGTGGTCCCCTCTTCCCCTGCAGGAAAAGCAGTGGCTGCTGCTCTGTCTACTTCTTCCCTGCCCTCTGGGACTCTCACTCCTGCCAAGAGGTCCAGGGAAGGGAATCGGGTTAAGAAGGACCGGCCTCGCAAGCGATCCCCCGACCACTTGTCACAGGCCTGCTTGCCGCCAAAACTGAAGCCTGTATCCAGGCCTGTGAATCCTAGGCTCAGTTCCCCTAGGTTTTCACCTGAGCCTGAGGAACAACAAAGTCCATCTCCAGTCAGCCCCCCCCCCCCCAACGACACTCCTGTCTGATTTTGGCTGCATCTTCCTGCTCCACTCAGAGCTTGTAAGAAGCTGAAATGGACAAGGTGATGCTGAGGTTTATTGTCTTGCCGGGACCATCTCCCTCCGGAGCGGGTCCTTTCCACACGTTGCTACATCCTATTACTCCTTCACCGATCCGACCCGCGGTTTCGGAGTTGGATCTGAGGACGATCGGAGTCAAGGGGTCGGCACCGATGGTACCGTGTACCTCGATGACACCCGGTGCCTTGAGTTTGTCAGATCCAACGGGATCGGATTAGAGCAGTCAGAGCCGCAGCCTCTGGGTCAGATCTGAGGGGGTGTTCTCTGCTCCATGCCTGTCGGAGAAGTGCATCCCTCTCGGCGTCTCAGCTCCAGCAGGTTCGGCTCTGACTCCCCTGTCATGGCAAGGGGCAGCGGCTTCCACTTTTTCTGCCCAGGAGACATGCTCTCCCTCTGCTTTTGACATGGTGGAGAGGGTTCTCGCGGGGTCGAGACCTCAGACTATCTCATTCTCTAAATCCATCCAGACACACAGTGTGATTCCGGCCATCTTGCCCTCTCAAGGACAGCCCGTGCCCGTAATGCCCCAGATAGTCCCCCTGAGGAGGCCCCCCTGCAAACATACATGTAAAATGAGGCACTTGGACTCTCCACCAGAGTCCCTCATGGAGGACCACGGACCTGGATGAAGGGGAAGGCTCCCCAAGGTCACACCCCCCCCCCGAGGATGTCCCCTTTGATGACATCATGGAGCTTCTCCGCCGGGGAGGGGTTGATCCCCCTCAAAGCCAACCTCTGACGAATCTGTGTTTTTGGAGGCATTTTGCATGGGCCCATCTGCTTCTTGGGTGTCCCCTCCTGCCGATCCACTTTGTAGAACTAATAACATCTAGGGCTTGGAAGGAGCCGGACACCATAGAGCCAAACCCTAAGTGTCTGGATAAGGTTTTGAATCCCCCCTCAGACAAGCTTCATTGGCACAAAGGGTCTCCTGTAGATGCTATGATGGTGGCGGTTGACACCAAGAAGGAGCTCACTCAGTAGAGCTCCACAGCCTACCTTTCTGATCAAGAGTCGAGAGCTTTGGATTGCTTTGGGAAGTGAGTTTATGCTTCAGCGACCTTCTCTGTGAGGGCACTGAACTATGTGGTGCACGTCATCTGACTCCAGAGAGATCTTGTCAAGGAAATCATGGAGTCGACCCCAGGGTCCATGTCGGTAGAGGACAGGAAGATGTTCAATGCACGAATGGCCACCCTAAAAGCAGTAGCCAACACGTCCATGCATTTGCTCTCCCACGCCATAGAGGGAGCCGCACGGGTGGGAGGGACAGCCGTTGCCATCAGGCGTCACGCCTGGCTCCGTTTGTCAATTCACGGAGCCCTTCGAGGTGTATTTTACCAATGCCCCTTACGATGGTTCTTCCTATTCGGGAAAACGGTCAGAGAGACTTTGATCCAGAGCAAGAAGGATGGAAAGACGCTGTCTACAGTCGGGATCTGCTTCACCCCGCCTCAAAGATCCTTTTCCAGGAACCAGCAAGGCCCAAAGAAGATGTGGTTCCGCATGTCTCTGGCGTTTTCCCAGGACACTCAGGACTTGCCTTCACCCAGAGGCAGAGGGAGATTTGACAGACATTGACCTAGAGGCAGAGGGGATCCTAAGAATTTCGGGTCCCAAGAACCCTTCTCTGATAAACTGTTCATCTCTCGAGGCAGTCGGGGGTAGTTTATTGCCACACCCTTTAGCATGGGCACCCACAACATCAGATCTATGGGTGTTGTACATCATATCCCGAGGATATTCTATTCTGTACCAGGAATCTCCCCCATCCAACAAAGTGCTCCTGGATGTCCCACCTGCACAGCAGGAGGAGACAGCATATAAATAGGCTCAACTACTAAGGAAAAGAGTCATCCAACCAGTCCCCCTAGACCAGTCTGGATCCGGAGTTTATTCCATATTCCAGGTTCTTTTTAGTGCCGAAAAAGACTGGGAACCTCAGACCAATCTTGGATTTGTCCATATTGAACCTGTGTGTTACCAAGACAAAATTCCGGATGTCATGATTCAATTTATCCTGCCCTATCTGCAGGCCAGAGACTGGATGTGCTCAATCGATCTCCAGGACGCATACTGTCACATCAAGTTGGACAGGCATTCCCGGAGGTTTCTTCGCTTCCAGCTGGGAGCCAGTCATTACCAATTTTGAGCCCTTCCCTTTGGTGTCACCCCAGCCCCCCGGGTGTTCACCAAGGTAATGGTGGTAGTAGCGGCTCACCTGAGACATCAGGGTATTCATCTCTTTCTGCACGTGGATGATTGGCTCTTTACTGCCCCTTCAGAGCATCTACTTTGTCAGGCCAGGTACTCCTTCCTTCGGCTAGCCAACAAGTTGGGCATCACAATCAACATGAACATATCTGCTCTACTCCCGGTTCAGGATTTGGATTTCATCAGGGCACAGCTGGATAGATTACAAACAAGGGTGTTCCTTATGTTGGACAGGATACTCAGTGTGAGTTTACACATCTTCGACCTTCTTCAGACCCATTTACCGACAGCAAGAGGCACTGTTAAGAGCACTGAGGTCTATGGTGGCCACGATCAATGTTCTTCTAATGACTCATCTTCATATGAGTTTGCAGTGGACGCTTGCCATTCAGTGGTCCCTGTTAGGCCTCCGCTTGTCCTTTCCAGTGAGAATCTCGAGAGCGTGCAGGGACTTCCTTTGGTGGTGGAGTCAGTCCCCAGATCTCCACAAAGGACGCCCGTTCCAACCTGCCTTTCCCAAGACCACTGTGACCACGGACGCCTCCCTACTGGGGAGAGGGTCATTGCTCAGAAAGGACACAGTAGAAGGCATGTGGTCCCCTTCCAAGACCTATCTGCACATCAGTGTTCTAGAGATGAGTGGTTCTTCTTGCGTTGCAGGCCCGTCATGCTCATCTTCCTCTAGAAACGGTTGCAGTTCAGACAGTCAATATGTCAGTGGTTTGGTATATCAACAAACAAAGGGGGGTACCAGATCTTATCCCCTGTGTCAAGAAGCCATAAGAGTGTGGGAATAGGCGATCTCCACTGGCTGTTTTCTGGCAACACACATTCCGGGACGGTCCAACATTCTAGCGGACAGGCTCAACAGATCTATCCTGATGCCTTACAAGTGGTCACTGATTCCTTGAGTAGTGGAACAGATCTTTCTAGAGTGGGGTCATCCTTGCTGTGATCTCTTCGCATCTCCTTCTATTATGAAATGCAGCAAGTTTTTCGCTCTGAACCCCCCACCAGGAGAAACCCCCAGAGAGGCTCTGATTCATGCTTGGCCTCCCAGTCTTCTTTATGCATATCATCCTCTTCCCCTGATGTCGAAGTTTCTGCAGAAAGCCCAAAGGCTGGGGAGCACTGTGATCCTCATCGCCCCATTCTGGCCTCGACTGGTTTGGTTTCCCTTACTTGGGTCTCATCTAGTTATTCCACCATGGACTTTGGATCCGATTCTGGATCTTCTTTCGCATCCCTCGGGGATCCCACACCCAGACCTCGACAGTCTGAACCTCACTCGGCTGCTGTGGTTCCCATGATTATTAGGACTCCTGGTTTGTCATCCCCTCTTAAGTCCATTCTGGTAGCAGCTCACAAATCTTCTACCAGAAAAGTGTATCATAGTAAATGGAAACATTTCTAGATATGGGCCACTCAGCATTCCCTGGACCCTTTTACCGCACCTCTTTTGGCAGTCTTAGATTTTCTGGCTTGCATTTTTCAACAGGGCATCAGTTCCTCTATGGTTAAAGTCCAACTGGCAGCCATTTCTAATTTTCATGTGGGGGTAAATTTGTCTTCATTGACTTCTTCTAAACTTTAAGATCTTTCTTAAAAGTGCTTTTCTTCTTAGACCCCTGGTAAAGGATCCTATTCCACCATGGGACCTTAGCTTACTGTTGCAGGCATTGGTTTCTCCCTCCTTTGAGCGTGCGGCTTCAGTTGATTTGCAATTTCTGACCTGGAAAATAGCCTTCTTAGTCGCCAGCAATTCTGCCAGAAGGCTGTTGGAGCTTCAGGCTCTTTCAATCAAAATGCCCTACTTGATTTTTCAAGATAGGGTGTCGCTATGCACTAACGCATCCTTCCTTCCCAAGGTTGCTTTGGAAGCCAGTATTAATCAGACCTTAACTTGCCAGTCTTTTTTCGTAACTACCAGAACAAAGGCGAATATAGGTTACATTTATTGGATGTGCATAGACAATTGAGGTTTTACCTACACAGGATTAAACCCTTCCGCAAGTCTGATCAACTTTTTGGGTCTTATGGTAAACCAGTTTTGAAGGACAGTTACTTGCTGGATTTCACAATGCATTGGCCGAGCCTATTTGGAAAGAGGTCTCTCTCTGCCAGGGAAAGTGAAAGCTCATTTAACCCAATCTATGGCTACATCAGCGTCCTTTTGGTCCAGGGTATCTTTGGATGATATTTGTTCAACTGCTTCTTGGACTTCATCTCATACCTTTATTTAACATTATAAATTAGACATTGTCTTTAGGAGTAGCGCATCCTTTGGCTCTGTGGTGCTCTGGAACATCCTTCCATGAGGGCCACCCAAGAGTTTGGTAGCTGTGGACTCTGTCCCACAGGTTGAAGATCAAATGAAGTAAACTACTGCAGATAAAGAAGTTATGTACTTACCATAATGTTCCATCGTGGTAGTTGTACTTCATTTGTCTTCAACCGTCCCCCTCTCTTTCCTCCTAACCTTATCATTCAGATTATGATTTATTTTCTTATCGGATGGTTATTGTTGGGATCCTTGGTTCTGTCCAGGCTAAGGGGTTTTCGTATTGGTTATCCTGGTGATAAGGTGTCATTGGGTTAGGTGTCTGATACATGTTAGGCAGCAAACTCGATCTGAGGGGATAAGGGAGACGGGGGCATTATGGATAAGGGGAGGAGCATGGAGCTTGGAACCATAGCTGGAAAATGCAGCCATGTCGGATCCGATATGGATCCGAAGTGAAGACAAATGAAGTACAACTACTCAGATGGAACGTTATGGTGAGTACATAACTTCTTTTTTTAATGTATTGTCATGCTAGGTGGGTGTTATTGCCCACGTCTGATGTATCTGTATGTATGTATACCTGGACAATTTTCTGCTACAGGCGCAGTCCAAGGAAGAACTATAGGAAGTGTTTCTTCCTTGGTTGTTGCCAGAACTTAAGATTCTCATTAAGCCATTCCAGCTTTGATCCTCAACCAGTTCAGGGTCTTCTGTTGACCATACAGAGCACATGCTACGATTAGGATTCCCTGCCTCCAAAAAGCTGATCTTTCTGGAGGAGCAGAAGATGAGTATGATGGCGATAAAATTTATCAGCGCCCTGGGGTTCATGGTATCCATCACCTTAATAGTGTCTGTAGCAAGACTTTTATGGAAAATGCAGTGGTACCTAAAGAACCCATGGAAACAACACCCCCCAAGAAAAGGAGCTTCCATTCTTGCTGTGTATTTGAATATGATTCACCTGGTGGGTGTCTCAAGTCAGTGCAAATATGGGGTTGCATTTCTAGTATTCCTCACACATCCAAGACCTTGCTACACATGCATCGAACAAGGCTTGAAGGCACACTCCTGCACCCTCAAGCTGCAGAGTCTGTGAACCGAGAACAAAGTAAGCAGCCTATCCAGTATAAAAGAATAATTGGCTGTGATTCTAACTATGAAAACCTCCAAATTAGCTTGGAAACCAGTAGTGCTTTATTTAACCACAGACAATACCATAGTCATGTGGTCCAGCACTTAACTACACACAACTCTAGAGTTGTGTATACATCAGCGAGGACAGGAGGACCATCTGTAGGCTAGTCATTTAAGTCTGGGATGTAACCTTATCATCACATAGGATACATTTTGGCTTAAAAAAAATCATATCAGATCTTAACCGGCTGGAGGGCACCCGAAACAGATTGTCAACCAGCAGTCGGTAGTGGCACCTGGATAGCTTCATCTACCAAAGGCTAACAGAAAGATGAGGAGAGCCAGAGGTAGATCTTTTTAGTTTCGTATACAACCACCATCTCCCAAAGTTCCTCACAAGGTTTCCTTGCAGAAAGTTGTGTAGGGACACTTTTTTTTGGGTACCCCTTGTTAGACCTTATTAATACTGAAATAAAGGGAAAAAGAACACACAGGTGATGGTTTTAATGAAATCTCAGCATTGTTTGCTAATAGGAAATGATTGTGATAGCATGTACCTTGTGTACCTGTAGTTCTATGCAGCTAGGCATGGAGGTAAGCCTGTGAGGAAGACAGCAGTGTGGATACCCAGCCATTGCCCACACCTCCAAAGGAGGGTGGTGATATGGTTGTTTCAGCAGGGGGGGTAGTTAATAGTAGTGAGCTTGATTCTGATCCAAAACTGTTAAAAGGTGGTGAGCTTCCCTTGGAAGGGGTTAATTTACAGTGAGAGTTAGGAGGCAGCAGCAAGCGTGAATTTGAGGTACCACTATCCGAAGATAACAGGCATTCTTTAGAGTTCCAAAGAAACATTTGAGACAGGCTCATCTCCGAGATCCTACTCTATATGACTTGAGGGAGGTAGACAAGGAGGCCACTCAAGGAGCAGTGGGAACCACATATTGAGACAGAGTTATTGTGCAGAAAGATGACTGTTGGAGGGAGGAATGCTACAGGAGCTGGTGATTCTAAGGGCCTACAGATGGGCACTTCTAGCCATAGCCCATGATGTTTCCTTTCCAGACCACATGTGCATAAAGCATACTGAAATAAGGCTTGTGCAGAATTTTTGTTGGCATAAATTTCAAGACACATGAGCAGTGCCAGAGATTTGACAAAGCAGATGATGATGCTAATGTTGCTTTGATTCCTTTGCCTGATATTGAGGAACCATTTTAGAGAGTAGCTGTGAGCATTGTGAATTGTGAAGCTTTTCGGGATCCCATGCTCCACAGGTGAGAGCATATTCTGGTGGTCGTGGACTTGTTTAGACAGCCTGAGGCAGTGTCTCTGTCCTTTGTTGAAATAGAGACGGTGTTAACTGCTCCAATAGAAATTTTTAGCAGAGTAGGTTTTCCATGAAAATATTGACATACATACCAGTTTCATATCAGACCTGCTGGTTTATTTGTGGAAGCATTCTGAGGTCAAACATATTTCAAGACTTCTCCTTGCCATCCCTAGAGCATTGGTGTGGTGGAGAGGTTCAACTCTGTATTGAAGACCACACTGAGAGTTTTTCAGACCAGTTCAGAAGAAAGTGGGAAGGTTACCTACCCCAAATCCTCTATATACAGAAGGTTCTTCAGGAAACTGCAGGAATTTCACCCTTTGAGTTGCTGTATAGGTAAAGGTGCTTCAACATATTAGTTTAAGGGTGTGCACACTTATGCAACAAGCTTATTGTCAGTTCTTTTATTTTTTATATTTTTCTCCTAACAGATTTGTTTGTTTTTCAATTGAATTGTACAGGTTATAGGTCAAATTAAAGGTGGGAAAAGTTTTGAAATGATTTATTGTGGTCTAATTTTTTCATATCACAAATACCTGGCATTTTAACAGGGGTGTGTACACTTTTTATATCCACTGCACATAATACTATTCATCCCCTTGCTTCCAGATATTTTCAGTTCTCTGCATTGACGTTTGGCCTCTCTACGTGCCCCATGGGTTTTCACCAATTGTCTTGCTCCTGTGATTGCTTTCTGTGCATTGAGAGGGATACAGATCTTTCCTTACCTGTATGACCTGCTAATGCAGGCCTCTTCACCAGGGATTTTACTTCACCATCTTAACTTTGTCAGTTGTCTACTGCAAAGCCTGGGGTTTACTGAAAATTTCCAAACATCATTCCTGACTCATTCCCAAGATCATATATTCCTGGGGTGAAGGCTCCAGACTGTTTCACTGCTGGCATCCCTGCCTCCACTCAATGCTTTAACACTGATTGCTTTCTTTCAATCCCTTCTTTCTTTGGTTTCAATTATAGCCAGAAAGTTTCTAAGGGCTGTGGGTACGTGGCTTCCATTATCCTATGCTTCCTCTGGCCAGGCTGCATATGAGAAAGCCCCAGTGGTTTCTAAAGTCAATTTGGCTTCAACCTTCTCATCCTTTAGATTATTTTAATCCCTCTTTTTCCATTTGTCAAGCTGGAACGTCATTGTTGGATTTGTCACTTATCCCTCAACCCAGGCTTCCTTTTCAACCCCCAGTTTCCAGATAACTCGGACATGGGGTGAGGCCTCCTTCGGTCCTCTGAAAGTGCAGGACCTTTGGTCTCTTTGACAGAAAGACCACATCAGTTTTAAAGAGATGAAAGCTCTTCAGGCTTTTCATTCTCTTTTCCTTCCAAGACCCCTCAGAATTCTCACAGACAATACCACAGTGATGTGATATGTCAACAAGTATGGGGGACAAGGTCTTGTCTCCTCTGCAGACTAGCTCTTCCGGTTTGAGATGTAGCTGTCCAGTATCAGGTGATCCTTTAGATAGTTTATATTCAGTCAGATCAGAACATAATGGCAGCTTCTCTGAGCAAGTCCAAAGCACAATCCCATGAGTGGATTCTTCACAAAGATGTGTTTCTGAACATTATCAACTAGTGGGGTATTCCACAAGTTGATCAGTTTGCCTTCCCTCTGAACAGACAGCTTCCTCTCTCTCACACCAGAGTTCCATGTCCTCTGGCTTGGAAGGTGGATGCCCTCCCTTTTTCTTGGAGTGGGATGTTTCTTTATACTTTATTCCTTCCTTCCCCTTTCTGTCATTAAGAAGGTCCTGTGGAAGATAAAACAGGATGTTCCCAAATCTTGCTGGTGACTCCCTTTTGACCCAGACAACATTGATTCCATCTTCTGCATTTAGCCAAGGATAATTATCATAAGTTATCTCACAGAGTGGACCTTATCACACAGGACAAGGGATCTCTCATCCATCCCCACCTGTCCACTCTGTAACTGAAATTGTGATTGAAAGGGTTTTGATCTTTTTTTCCCTTCTCCACAATCTGCTAGGTTCTTCACACCTTGGATTTGAATAGACACCTCTGATATTATTTGGATAAAACTAGAGCTATTCGTAAATCTGAGCAGTTTTTTGTTTCCTTTCATCCTAGGTCTTTAGGTTTGGCTGTTTCTAAGCAAACCATTTCTACTTGGAAATCTAAAACCATTTCTGTTTGTTATTCCTTTCATGAGAAGAGCCTTTCTGTTTTTGTTAAGGGTCATTTTGCTAGGGCTATAGCCTCTTCTGGTGATTTTTTTCAAGGGTTTGGATACTAATTCTATTCTTGAGTCAGCTACCTGGACTTCTGTGCATACTTTTGCCAAGCACTATAAGTTGGATGTGATTTCTAGAGCCAGAACTGGTTTTGCCAGGGCCATTCTCCATGTCTTCCTAGAAGGCTGTGCTGGCACTTCCTCCTCCCAGTCTTCTTCCTGAGCTATTGTAAAGAGTACTTTAACAGTGATATGGAAGGAGATAGTACAGTTGTGTAAAATTTTACCAAAACAGTATATATCCTTCTATTCATTGCTGCAGTATTCACTCCCTTCCTCCTCCTCCGATCATTTTTCCTTCTGGATGTACTTGTCAGCTGATAGTATCCTTAGACTGTCATTCCTGCTGTGGCTTTTTCAGTTCTGATAATGGTATGTCTGGATGTCACCTGTATGCCATATACTGTGCGCAGGCAGCATATGTGTGACATATACTGTATCCATTACAATCTAAAGGGTTTGGTATATTGGCCAGGTATTGGGCTGCCCTAGGCAGGGGATCCCTATTGTAAAGAATACTGCAACAGTGAAGAGAAGGCGGTCTGCTGTTATGGTAAGATATTACACAACTGTACTATCTGGGGGTAATCCATGACTCCAGCAGTCTCTGGGCCGCACTGGTGATGCTAATGCCAGTGATCGATAGCAGTAGCAGGTCCTGTCCAGACTGTAGGAAATTGAGTAATTGTCCACAGTCATATGCTTACCCCCTTGTCCAGGACAGATGAAATCTTAGAGCATTTAGGTGGGACTTGGTATCTGACTAATATTAACCTAATCAAGGGATACTGGCAGATATCCTTGATACTTGCAGTTAGATAGAGGGCAGCTTTTTTGACCCTGTTTAGGTTGTATGAATTCACTGGTGATGTCTCTTAGGATGACGAATGCCCACAGATCTACCAAAAAGTTGGTAGACCACATCCTAGCAGGGTCTGAGGGCTATGCTGCTGCTTCTGTGGATGCTATTTCAGCCTACTGCCTGTCCTGGGAAGAGCATGTTCAACGTGACATGGAGGTGTTGGGAAGACTAAAAAAAATAGGATTTAACTTTTAAGACCAAAAAGTGTCAGCTAAGTGTACAGGTCTTATCTGGGTCATAGAGTGGGTAGTGTGATTGCTTCATGTAGAGCCTACTAAGGTGGTGATTATTCAGGCAAGGCAAGGCTTGTCCCTATTGGAAAGGATGTACTCTCCTATAGCCTTTTAAGGCAATGAATTGGTAGTGTAGCAAAAAGTAGAGTACTCTCATCTCAGATGACATTTTTGAGAGCACCTCAAGAAAACTCATTTGAGAGCTAGAAGGGGGGGGTGAGATTAATATACAAATGTCAGACTTCTTTGAATTAGACTGCAATAGTTATGTGAGCTTTACTTAAGCTTGATAAAACTTGAAGCAGGTAAACAAAACTATGTGTTAATCTGTAGTATATGTTTCTTCATTGACATGCAGTATTTGTTTCTCCATTGATGTGGTATGTTTCATCATTGACCCGCAGTATTTGTTTCTCCATTGACATGGAAAGATATGTTTGCTGAGAAAGGTATTGAAAAGCCACTTTAGTGGTATAGAAGAATAAAGCTTTAACTACAGCCCAGCTGACCCTGAGTTTGATTAGCAGCTTGGGCAACTAAGAGTAGCAGAGAGGCTGTGGCATGCCCTTCGTAGAAGGTGTGAGGTTACATGAGCATTCCTTGTGATGATCCCTGGTGGAGGCTGAGCACAGCACAATAAGACCATGATTCAAGGAGAGGAAAGGGAGGTGGATGTGACTGAGCTGCTGTGGGGACAGGGCAATACATCACACGTCCCCATTGCATACCCTCCCTTCAGACTCGACCACACCTGCTGCTTTTGGGATGGGTGAATTTTGGGGTAGCCCCCCCCCCAGCTGAAGCTGATGGCTGGATCCCTAAAGATTTGTGGCTGTCCCAGCTTTAATTGAGCAAGTCCAGGGGAATGCGAGAAGCTGACAGACCCTGTGATGGACATGGGGCACTGAGTACAAAAAACATGGGATGAATCAGGAGTATAGAAAAGTGTATGGAGTTTGCAAGTGAAGATTGTAACTTCTGTCTTTTGGGAACCACAGCAGTTATATGTAGGATGTGATGGTGTACAAGATTGATTTGTGTTTTTTCCTGGACCAGGAAACCAAGAGCAATAAAGGAGGAATTAGAAGATCCTCTAAAAAGGACTTTAACCAAGAGCAAGTGAACAAACTTATTAGTATGTAAATGTGAACTTCAGTCAGTTGCATCTGTGGTTTGTATAAAAAGAGTTCTAAACCAAGCAGTTGAGAAGAACAGAAAAGAAAAAAAAGGAATATGCATTTTGATCCTGTGAGTTTTCTGCATTTTTTTCTCTGTAAATGTTCTGATATTCTAGCAGGATTGACTAAGGTGGCAATTCATTTGATTCATAAATTATCCAAGGAAAAAGATTAGCTGTGTATATATTTTTTCTTGTGATTTATTTATTCAAAAAAATTGTATGTTTCTTGTGCAGTTTTTCATCTCTGTATATTTGAATGTTAACTATTTTGTTTAATTTCTTTTTTTCTAATCATTTTTAATTAATTAAAAAATGTTCGTGGCTGGTTGCCTTTGTATGTATTGGAGAATATTACCAACCTTCCCTGAATATCAGTGTCTGTGTGTCTAAGATTCTGTTTAACGCACAGTTACTAAGGGCAAGTGAGCACAGGAAGGCACTAATGCAGAAACAGAGAGTGGTGAAAAAAGGGTCTGGCAATCTGGGCCCAAGACTCCTTGGCAGGTTTTTCAGTATGAAGCCTACTTGTGGATATGGAGTGTAAGTTCATAACAAAGCAAGGACAGCAGTGCATATTTTCTGCATGCTATTGTGACCAGATTGCAGTTAGGAAGTTGTTAGCTAGTGGTTTTATTGGTGGTCCTTGTTTATACTTAAACTTTTGGCACCACTGGTATGACTTCAGAGATCATAGCACTTTTGGCCATCAGATTTAAGATTTTTAAACTATTAGGTTACAAAATTGTGATGGGCAGTGGAGCAGATCACAGCACCACACACCATAGCCCCTGTCTGCTGACACTACCTTTTACATTGGTCAGCAGTAGTGGGATTCAGGTTCCCATACATCTTCCACTGTCATTGTTTACATTTCACAGTTACACTGGTTTATTTAGAGTGATGTCCCTATTTGTTCTCGCTCCTGAATGCTAAACATGTTTGATGTTCTTAGCTGTTGTACTGACTTTTGTTGCTCTGTGTATTTTGTATTTTTAGGAGTGCGTTGAGGCTGCTTGCTTCCTTGCCTCAGGAAGGAGTTAACCTAGTGGTCCCAAGCATGTTCCTTCAATTTGGCCCCCCTTCACGACCAAACTCTGACAACAGATGCATCAGAAATAGTCTGGCGAATGCATTTTACCTGCTGCCAGACTCAAGGCAGATGGGACTCCAAGTTCAAAAACAAGCAAACAAATCTAAAAGAACTTGTGGCAGTCCAAAAAGGCCTGATTGCTTTCCGAAAGAAATGGAAACCTGGAGTCCTCCTGGTGAACATAGACAATACTATAGTTATGTGGTATATAAACAAATGGGGGAACCCACTCTTAACTGATTTGCCTCTTAATCATGGAAGTTTGGGAAATAGCACACTCCCTAGGGCTGCATCTCATGACATGGTGCCTACTGGGAGAAAGTGGTCAGCTAGCGGATCACCTCAGAAAGGAGCCTGTCATATCCCCACGAATGGCAGCTGCATTGGGAAATTTTCCTCAACATACTTGAAAAATGGGATGTACCACTAGTAGACCTTTTTGCCAACAAGGAAAATGCTCACTTGAAAAAGTTTTGTTCCAGGAACAAAATTAAGTTAGTCTGTAAGACAGATGCCTTCTCTTTCCATTGGAAATCCTTTTCCTCTATGCCCCCTCCCAGTCTCACTGATCCCCAGAGTATTGCTAAAAATAAGGGAAGAGGGGCCAGAAGTAATTCTGATAGCCCCAGATTGGCCGAGGAAGTAGTAGTACCCTCTATTACTAAGCCTAACCAGAACAGAGCCATGGCAGCTGCCACAGAGTGTGGACCTGCTAACACAGGACAGGGGCAAGATAATGCACCCCAACCTGCAGACACTCGGATTGTCAACATGGCTGATACCTTGTGCCCATGGAGCGGGCACTCCTTGACAGGTCCTGGACATTCTAACAGAGGCCAGGAGACTTAGCAGTAAGAAGTCTTACTCTGCAAAATGGAAAAGATTCACCTTTTCATGCAGACAAAAGGGACAGAACCCTTGTCTAGTTCAGATTCCTTTCATCCTGTTATATTTGTCCAACCTTTTTGAAAAAGGTCTTTCACACTCTTTCACTAAAATCCATGCTTGAGTTATTTCTATCTGCCTTCTCTGCCTTCTGTCTTTTCGCAACCCTCATGAAACAGTTTTGAGAGATGTCCACATTAGGCCTCCTAGAAAGCTTGCTGTTACCCCTAGACCTCAGTTTGATTCTGGAGAAACTTACCCTTCCACCCTTTGAACCAGCAGCATCTGCTGAGATTAAATTCTTGACCTGGAAGAATGCTTTTCTGCTAGTCATTACCTCATCTAGAAAGGTGTCTGAGCTTCAGGACCCTTATCTGTGGGGAGCATTTCATCATCATGCAGCCAGACACATTGTCACTTACGACTAACCCTTCCTTTATGCCCAAGTGGTGAAAGAGATGACTTTAAATCAAGGCATACACTTGTCTCCATTCTTCCCTAACCCTTGAAACAAGGGAGAAAGGATCCTTCATTCTTTGGATGTGCATAGCCAACAGCATTACTACTTGGATAGAATTAAGAGTGTCAGAAAATCAGACCAACTCTTTGTAGCTTTTGCTAATGCTTCTGAGGGAAATCAGTTTCCAAGCAAACCATCTCCAAATGGCTCTCCCACTGTATCTCCTTTTGCTACAGCCATCACGGTAAACAGCCCCCTTATGCTGTAAGGACACATTCAACTAGGGCTACTGCTATCTCTACTGCTCTACTTAAAGGGGTAGCTACTAAGGACATTTTGGAAGCTGCTACTTAGCCCTCAGTGCACACCTTCGCAAAACATTACCATCTTCCTACCTATATAAAAGCCAGAGGAGGATTTGCTACTGCTATTTTGCAGGGCATCCTTGCTTCTCCTTAAATATTCCATCCACCCTTCTTTAAGATTTGGGAATCATTCCACAAGTCTGGACTGCAACAAAGAGACACAGTGAACATAGTACGGTTATGTACACTTACCAAAAATGTAGGTGTCTGAGTATATTCACTGTTGCAGTACGATTTCCTTCCCTTCTTCCCCTCTGATTTACTGGATGGGCTAGGACATTCACCCCCCCCCTAAGTATAGATGATCCCTCCCCTTCCTCTTCCTCCACTATTATAGAATACAGGGTCTCAGTCCCTGACCTCAGAGACATGCTTTTGGGGCAAGAAAGTACTGAAGTCATGGCGCCAGCCAACCCCCTTTGTATCCAAACTTAGTGACATCGAATAGGGTGTCTGCCAGCTTCTGGAGGAGGGAAGAGTCTGGTAGGCGAGCTGGCCAAGGGCTTCCACAGTGGGAAATTCCACAAGTCAGGACTGCAATACACTTGAACATCTACAATGTGGTAAGTGTACAGAACTGTACTTTCCCACTGTTGAGAACTTACTGGCAGAAGGGTGAATGTAGAATGGCACTTCTAGAATTTTCCTTTCACTCTTTCTCCAAAAACTTCGGTGTTTATTTTTCTTATAATTCCAAAGTTCTGAAATCTATTTTGATATTTTTTCAGAAAGGGATTAAAACCATCACTGAGAAAATTAATGATTTAAATTGTGTTGGTTTAAGACCAAGACTCCTGTACAGAATGGCATGAGAGACGTGATTCATTTGAGCAGCATCTGACCTGCAGGAATAAATTCTGAGGTCTGCAGTACAGCAATGAGACGCACCTTTATTTGAATGCACAGTAACTAGAGTTTATTATTTAAAGCCACTGCTGTGTTTCTTTGAGGAGTGCTCCTTCCTCCAATGCAAGTATTTTCCACATGTTCTTTATGTTTCACTGTTGCAGTCATCACTTGTGGTTTATCCCTGTTGTGGTACCCTCGGCTGACCCGAATACCAGAGTCGATATTTTTCTGTGTCAGCTGTTGTCACTTGCTGTCTGGCGTCGGGTCATCAGTGCTATAAAGGAAGGCAGCCGACGCCATTACGTCAGTCTTTCTTGCCGTGGAGCCCGTAGCAGAAGCAGTTCGCAAGTATGCCGGTCAGTCACTAGCAAGAGTTTGAATTACAGCCGAAAACGTCTAAAGCTAAGTACCCCATTGGAGATCCTTTTTTCTTGCACTAACTGATGTCTGAAAAAGTTAACAATTGTCTCACCTGTGGAAAGCAGGTCCCACACCGAGACTTCCATTCATATTGCGTCACTTATTGAGGCCCAGACCACGACCTCCCTCACTGCTGGTTCTGTGCCCTCTTTAACGCAAGAACCATTCGTTGTATGGCTCTTATTGTAGACAGGTATTTTCGTCTTCTGTCTTCGCATTCCAAAATGGCATCCATCAGCCAACAATCCGTGGACATTCTGAAAAAAAGTAGAGAGAAAGACAGAGACAGACCACATAAGGCTAAGCCTTCGGACAACTCTACCGCTAAGGTCGTCAGTTCTCCTGAATTCAGTGAGGCACTTTCACAGTCCTGATGCCCGATAATGATATCTACACAGGCCTCTACCGAGACCCTTTCGGAGTTTGGTATGCCTCAGAAATATTCATCTTTCGAGCCTTTGGTTGTCTCTGCTTTGGTTGGGTCTGGAGCTGCGACACATGCACTGGCTTCCGAGGAGGCCTTTCGCACTACCAAATCTAGACAAAAACTGACGCCTTCTCATCTGACTACCATTTCTGTCAGACCGATGGATACTCTTAGGCCTAGAAGTCAGGCCACTCCTAGAAAATTTACCTCTAGCCACCATCTTACTCCTGCTCCACCTCCCCAAGCCCAAATGCTTTAAAATGGCAGAGGATCTTATTTCCCTTATCAGGGGCAGTTAGGCTAGAACTTCTAAAAGGAAAAGGCACCCTTCTCCTGAAATACTAACAGAACAGGATTTTGAGGAATCTGATTATTCAGATTTTGAAGAGGAACAACCTCTGACTGCTTATGAGGGTTCAGATGCAGAGGAATCCATTCCTTCTGCCTCCCCACCAGAAGATCTTTCCTTTGGGGAGCCCCTCACACCCTCAGGGAACATTTTTACTGGGAATCCCAGGACTTCCCTCACTCTAAGAAAAGACTAAGAGAGTTTCTAGACCTGCCGCAGCACAGACCCTTGGCCATACCCCTATCTTAAAGGGGCGGATGATGTTTTTCATGAATCCAGCTTAGCCCCTGATGCCCTACCTCCTGCTCCCAGTAAACCTGACAGTTATTACAGGGTACCTGATTCTCACAAATACCTGTACAGAAATCCTGCTGCAGACCCGGAGGTCATTACACAGGGACCTAAAGGAGCCAAGGCTAGTTCCGCTAAGAATCCTATTCCTTCTGACAAGGATTCCAGAGCTCCGGACAGATGGGGTAAAAAAGTATACGCCTCTGCAACCTTAGCTATCAGAGCACTCAACTGTCAGTTCCATATGTTAAAATATCAACAACACATTTTGGAACTATTAAAGCAAAAGATTTCAACCTTTCCTGACTGTGCCAATTCGAAATACTTGTCAAGTGGCCAAGCACTCATTACACTGTGGATATGACACCCTAGAAGCCTCAAGCAGGGCAGCAGTGTCAGGATCTGTCATTAGGAGACATGCATGGTTGAAGGAACAACCTCTTCCTGATCAGGTCAAGTCTAAATTAATTGATGCACCCTTGGATAAGGACCGCTTCTTTGGAGTAAAAGCAATAGAGGTGCTTAAAAAATGGAAGACAACGCAAAATCTATGCAAACAGTAAAAGATTTCTTTCAGGTACAACCTCCAAGGTTCAGCAGGAATTTTCCCTCTAAGCATTGGTCCTTTCCTGCACCTATCAGACAGGAGCAAAGTAAGGCCCACAGGGACAGGCATCCCAGGGACAGCAGAGAACCAAACAGTGGACCACTTCCGCCCCAAAAGCAGGGAGTTCTAAGCCATCCCTCTATGGCAAAAACTCTCAATGACTCCCTCTACCCCCTCTGCCCTCCCGTCACTCACCTAAAGCTAGGAGGAAGGCTCTCCCTCTGCAAAGAAAATTGGCTCTCTGTTACAAAGGACCAGTGGGTCTTAAAGTGAATTTCAGGGATACAAGTTCACTTTCAACGAACTCCCAATTCCAAGAAGGTACCCAGACTTGCCTCCAAATCAGTGGGCAGAGGCACTGAAACAAGTCCAAACTCTCTTATCACAAGGGGCAGTAGAACCTGTTCCCTCAGAACAAACAGGCAAAGGATTTTATTCCAGACTATTCCTTGTTCCCAGAAAAGTGGGCACTTGGTGCTCCATCCTGGATCTATCCATTCTGAAAACCTCCCTGGTGATCCTAAAATTCAAAATCTAAATTTGCAGCAGCTGCTGCTTATGTTGACAAAAAATGTCTGGTTAGTGACCCTAGCTCTAAAAGATTCCTACCTCCACATCCCCATAAGGGAATCCTGCAGGAAATTCCTGCGCGCCAGAGCAGGCTCACAACACTTTCAGTTCTCTGCACTACCCTTTGGCTTATCTACTGCTCCCAGGGTATTCACTAAATACTTACCCCCAGCCACAGCATTTTGCAAACAGAGAAACATACAGATTTGCCTTTATCTGGATGACTGCCTCATTCAGGCAGAGTGCAAAGAACAGCTGCTCCAGGACCTCCTCTTTGTCAAAACTCTCCTAACCTCCTTAGGGTTGACCATCAGTGAGAGGAAATCAAAGCAAACACCCTCCTGGAAGATCATTTTCTTGGGAGCACTGCTGGACACAGCATCCCAAATGGCCTTCCTATCCTCTGAAAAGCAGAGCTTCCTACCTGTCTAGTTTACCCAGCTGGCTTCCAGAAGTCACCTCACTGCGAGAAAGTTCCTGCAAGCCTTGGGGTACATGGAATCTTGCATCATTCTAATTCTTCTGGCCAGGCTTCACATAAGAAGACTTTAGTGGTATCTAAAGAACCTTTGGTGTCAGCACTCCCAGCCTCTAGAGACCTCTTTCTCTCTGATCCCCTTTATAAGGGCCGGATTTCTCTGGTGGGTGGGGGCCTGTGCCAAGAACAAGCATCTTCCTTCATCTTCCGCCCAACCGGGCAGACCATTACCACCGACACGTCAGACATAGCTTGGGGTGCTCACCTAGAAGGCAGGTGCACCCAAGATCTTTGGGATACCCAGCACCTTCCGTTGCACATCACCCAGAAGGAAATGATGACAGTACAACAGGCTCTGACATCCTTCAAACCCCATCCCAAGCCAGGGGTTCTCCTAATCAAAACAGACAACACCACAGTAATGTGGTACATCAACAAACAGGGAAGGACCCAATCTTACCCTCTGTGCAGGCTAGCTCTGAACCTCTGGCTGACAGCCTCTTTCATGGGACTACACCTGATAGGCCAATACCTGCCAGGGATCAACACCACCCTGGCAGACCACTTAAGCAGAAACTTACTGGACCCCCACGAATGGCAGCTCCACAGAAAATTTTTTTTACAAATCATTCAGGCGTGGGGGACCCCAGAGGTGGATCTCTGCATTGCATCTCAACCATCAGCTGAAAAAATTCTGTACCAGGGAGTACCACTACCTAGTGTGGAAGGTGGATACCTTGAACTTCCCCCTGGACCCACCCTCTCTGTGTACGTATCCCCTCCTCTGCCTCTTATTCCCAAGGTACTGATCAAAATAAGGGAGGAGAGACCAAAGGCCATGCTCATTGCTCCAGATTGGCCCTGACAACATTGGTACCACTTACTGCTCATCCTGATCTTACAGCCTCCCGGGCAGCTTCCCCTGATTTCAAACCTCTTAACTCAGGTGAAGGGGGGAATGCTGCACCCATATTTACAGACTCTCAAACTATCAGCATGGCTAATACTCTCAAGGTAAACAAGGAGCCCCCCGTTAAGCAAACAGGTCCTAGACATTATCATTGAGGCCAGAAGCCAGAAAATCTTACGCAGGAAAATGGAAAAGATTCTGCTCAATGAGCCAGTCCAGAGTGGGCAATACTTCACAACCTTCCATCCTTCTTATCCTGGACTACCTAGCGGAACTACTTAATAGCGGCCTCCCCTTCTCCTGTAAAATCCACGCCTCAGCCATTTTAGCTCATTTTGATACAGAACAGCCCCTGTTCTCCCATCCTTTGATTAAACAGTTCTTCAGAGGGGCTTCTAATATTAGACGTCCCAGAAGGCCACCCACTCCAGCCTTGTACCCAAATTATGTTTTGGAATAACTTTACCACCCTTTGAACCTGCTACTTCAGCAGAACTAAGATACCTTTCCTGGAAGACTGATTTTCTTCTAGCTATCACCTCAGCCAGAAGTGTTTCAGAACTTCAGGCACTGATGGCCATTGAACCCTTCATCATCTACCATGCAGACAGGGTCTCCCTGAGCACTAAGCCCTCCTTTATGCCCAGGGTGGTACCTAATGTAACTGTCAACCATGCCATACATCTATCCACCTTCTTTTCTAACCCTCAAAGTAAAGGTGAAAGAATTCTGCACTCACTAGACGTGCATAGGCAGCTCAGATACGGTCTGGACCATACTAAACCCTTCTGGAAAACAGACCAACTACTTGTCAGCTTTGCCCCACAGGTAGAGGGGAAGCCCATTTCCAAGCAAACCATTTCCAAATGGATATCACACTGTATCTATTTCTGCTACAGATTGCATGAGACCCCCCCCAAGTCTATTTGAACCCATTCCACTAGGGCAGCCTCCACTTCCACAGCATTCTTCAGAGGAGTTCCCACCAGGATCATCCTGGAAGCTGCCACATGGACTTCTCTCCATGCCTTTACCATGCATTACCACCTACCTTTATTTTTTAAGGCTAGGGCAGGGTTTGCCTCTGTAGTGCTGCAGGGCATGCTGACCCATTCCTATGTCTCTTGCTAATCCTACCACCCCTTTCCTCAGCTTTGGGAGTCGTCCCACAGGTGATGACGGCAACAGTCAAACACGAAGAACATAGTACAGTTGTGTACACTTACCATAAATGTAGATGATAGAGTGTATTCACTGTTGCAGGCTAGGTTTCCCACCCTTCTTCCCCCTTATATCTTCATTCTTTAGGGAGACGTAAGTTGCCAACAGTGGCTTTTATCCACCAGAACCACCTTCTTCTTTCGACTTTTCCCAGTTAGGGGTCACCACAGCGGATCACCTGTCCGCTCATGATTGGTTTTACGGTGTTGAGTTGCCAGTCCGGCACCCAACCTTCCACAGAAGGCACACGCACTCATGCCTAGGGCCAATGTAGAGTGTCCAATCCACCTAAAGCGTGTCTTTGGGATGTGGGAGGAAACTGGAGCACCTGGAGGAAACTCAAGCAACCACAGGGAGGACATGCAGACTCAGGACAGAAGGCTCCCCAGCCGAGGATCGAACCAGAGAGCCTCTTGCTGTGAGGCAGCAACGCTAACTGCTGCACCAACGCAGCTGCCCTTTTAGCCACCAGAACCACTTTACCATATTTACTTGGGCCTCTAACTGTTTAAGGAAAGAAAAACTGATGTAATGGCATCAGCTGCCTTCCTTTATAGCAGTGACGACCTGACGTCAGACAACAAGCGACAGCAGCCGATTCAGAAAAACATTGACTCTGGTATTTGGACCAGCTGAGGGCTACCACAGCAGGGATAACCCACAGGTGATGACTGCAACAATCAATATACTCAAACATCTACATTTATGGTAAGTGTACACAACTGTACTTTATCTTCATTGCTGGTTTGGTCTGTCATTTACCCTATATACATTTGAGTAAAGCAACAGTGACAGTTTTCTTATGGAGATGTATTATGAACCTTAGTGGTTAAATTCCATACTTCGATGTCTGAAGCATAAATGCAGTTATTTTAGTAAAACTGGCAAGGACTCACCAGGAATTGTGCAGTTCTGCATGTACATTTGTATAGGGATAGAAAGTTCCAGTACTTTTGCTACATAGTTACAAGGTTTCATAATTCCATCACTGTAATCAAATACATTATTTCCACAATCGATTAATAACAGAAGATCTGCTTTTCAAATCTCAATTAAGGTTGCCCAAACTCTAGTTTGTCAAGCATTGCAAAGCTTACTGTTCTTGGCTCAGACATTGCTAGTTTAATGTACACATAAATGCTAATTTTACTTGCACAAATAGATAATGTTTAAGAAATTAAGTGTTGACTTTCTTTTTGTCTCTTTGGACAAGCAGTGTTTATTTGGTCTCGTTCATTTAAAACTGATTTAGCATGTACTCTGCTCTTGATAAATGGTCTATTGCAGTTTATTTTAATGCCTTTTGGCATAGTGGTTTGGTAGTTAACCCACATACTTTGAATGAATGGGAACACCACCACCTGTCAGATACCTGTTTTAAAAAGTGTCTACAGCCAGGACCAAGTTTCACTTGCTGTAGGATGGATCAGTAGTAAAAAAGGAATGGCTCGGTGGTGTTATCTTCACTTCATAGAGTGTGGGCATTCGTTTGTTGAGTGATATTCAGGCTGCTGGAAAGTTACTTTTCTGATGCAGTTTGCCACAGAGGTCTGTGTGATTTAGGCTTGGCAGCATAATGCATTTTGTTGAAGTTATTTTGCATGTCTTACTGGACATACAGAGATAAAGGGACAGTATAAAAGAGACAGTTCTGATGCTTTTAAGCCTGTGGAATGTCTGCATTTTTCACCAGGGAATCTCTGCAGTGGGTGTGTGTCAGATATCCCTCCTTTCTTTCTCAGTTTTGCTGTGTTTTTCTGATGCTGCTGTGTGAAGTGGCACATACACCTCATGCCATTGCATACCATGACATCACATGCTTCAGGAGTGTAGCTTGCTTAGTCCCTTAGCATATGTTCATTATCTAATGCAGTGAATCTATGAAAATGATGATCATGTAGCTAGCAGATCACAAGCCAGAACCTGGACTGGGAGGATCTTTAGAGTGTGGGTGAAGAGCAGCATGAAGTACCACTGTAATTCTAGTATTTTAACATGGCCAGTTGAAGATGTGGGAGGGCGAAGCTCTATGTCTGTGTTTCGTAGAAAATGGTGGTGGTTTACAGTGACTAGCACAAGAAAGTGGCATGATGAAACTACTTACAGCCTCAAGCCTGTGCTGCAGTGCCATAAGAAGGTGGTGGGTGGGGTTAGATGATCCTCAGACAGCATCATGATGTTCATCGTGTTTCACTGTTGCAGTCATTACACTTGGGTTCTCCTGCTGGCATGCTATCTACAATCGGCCTGAATTCCAAAGTCCTCATCCGGCGTAGATTGCTGTCGTCTCTTCCCTGACGTCAGTGCGCCAGGGGTATAAAAGATGCAGCTGACGCCATTTTCTCCAGTCTTTCTTGCTGCGCGGTGCCCGAAGCAAAAGCAGTTAGCAAGTGCCGGTCTGCTGACTCCTGAGATTTTCGAAATCGAATTTCAGATCCGAAGTCTTCCCCGTTGGGGAAACTTTTTTCTTGCTCCAGACCGATGTCAGAAAAAGTTAACAATTGTATTTCTTGTGGGAAGCAAATACCTCATAAGGATTTTCATTCTTACTGTATTCCTTGCCTAGGTCCTGACCACGACGTTGCTAACTGTCAGTTTTGTGCTAGATTTAACCAACGCACTATTAAGCATTGGTACGATTTTGCCTTTCATTACTTTGGCCGAAGGTTTAATTATATAATGTCGGAACAACCGACGACCGGAGTTTATAAAAAGCGCAAGGAAAAGGATAGACATCCGAGGTCCAAAGCCGACGGCAAGGCCTCCGCTAGGCCAGTCACCGGTTCACCAGTTTTCAGTGAGGTGCTTTCGCAGCCCCTGACGTCCGCTACCTCAGAGCAACAGGCTGCTTCCAACTCCCACGTGGAGATGACTAGGCCTCTGGATACTCAAGGTATTGGACACTCAGAAACTATTTCCTCGGATGGGTCCAGAGCCGCTGAGCAGGCATCGGCTTCTGAGGGTGTTTTCAGACCTACACAGTTATATGTCAAGCCAACCTCAGCTTCCAAGGCAAAGACTAAAACAGCTTTAAAGGCAAAGAAACAAGTACAGCATTCTCCTGGACAGACTTCCATGCCTAAGAAACAGATGCTTAAAATGACCGAAGACCCAATTACTTTGATCAGGCGTTCCCATCCCCCTCTTGATAAGAGGCCTAGGCAAGACACAGAGTATGATTCTTCTGATCAGGTTTCCATTTCCTCTGACTCCTCTTCAGAACAGGGATACTATCTTCCGCCCTATGAGGATTCTGATGCTGAAGAATCTATTCCTTCAGCCTCTCCTCCTGAGGATTATTCTTTTGGGGAAACCCTGCATACCATTAGGAGCATTTTCACTAGGAGAGCCAAGATTACTCGGAATCTAAGAAAAGGCTCAGAGACTTTCTTTTACTGCCTCAACACAGACCTCTTGCTATTCCACCTGTTCTAGACATTGTAGATGATGTATTTTCAGAGTCCGGCCTGTCTTCTGACTCTACCCCTTGCACCTGTTAAGCCAGACAGATACTACAGGGTTCCGGATTCTCATAAATTTCTATATAAAAACCTTGCTGCTGACCCAGAAACTATTTCTCAGGGTCCCAAAGGGGTCAAGGCTTCCACTGCAAAAAACCCTGTCTCCTCTGATAGGGATTCTAGGGCACTGGACAGATGGGGGAAATAAGTTTACACTTCTGCTACCTTGGCTGTAAGGGCGTTAAATTGTCAGTTTCATATGCTTAAATATCAGCAATACTTAATGTCACTGCTAAAACAGAAAATGTTGACAAATTTTGAATGTTCTGAAAACAAGGAAATGCAGGATTTATTGCATGCAGCTGAACAAATGGGAAAGCATACTTTGCAATGTGGCTTTGATTCACTGGAGGCCTCTTGCAGGGCCGCTGTTACAGGTTCTGTCATTAGAAGACATGCTTGGTTAAAGGAACAGAATCTGCCTGATCATGTTAAAGCAGAATTATTGGATGCCCCATTACAGCATGATACTTTGGTGTTAAGGCAGAAGAGGTATTGAAGAAAATGGGGGATAAAGCAAAATCTATGCAGACAGTAAAGGATTTCTTACCGGTACAGCCACCCAGATTTAGTAGGAACTGGCCTTCTAAGAATTGGTCCTTTCCAGTGTCAGACAGGCTACAAAGAGGCAGATACAGATGCCCTAGAGGCAGATCCCAGCCCCAAGGCTCATACAGGCCTAAACAATGGGGTGCTTCTACCTCCAAAAGCGGAGAAGACAAATCACAGCCATATAGGAAACAGTCCCAATGACTTTCCTCTGCCAGTGCCAAGCACTTATTTTTTGGTAGCACCCTTAGGGGGGAAAGCTAGCACTTTTTTCACAAAATTGCCACATGATTACCCAAAACAAATGGGTCTTGAATATAGTCTCTCAGGGCTACAGGTTCCACTTTCACACTCTTCCAAAGACAAAAGGTATGCCAGACCTGTCACACAATCAATGGGCGGAGGCACAAAAACAAGTTTCATCTCTCATGGACATGAAGACTATTCAGCGAGTACCACAGCAAGAGCAGGGACAAGGATTTTACTCAAGACTTTTCTTTGTACCCAGAAAGGACAAAGACTGGAGACCAATGCTGGACCTCTCTATTCTAAACACTTTCCTGGACGTTACAAAATTCAAAATGTTGACACTGCAGCAGCTTCTGCCCATGCTGGGCAAGAAGGCTTGGCTTGTAACTTTGGACCTCAAAGAGGCATACCTGCATGCCCCAATCAGACAATCTTGCAGAAGATACCTCAGATTCATAGCTGGCTCAATGCACTACCAATTCTCTGCACTGCCCTTTGGCTTATCTACTGCGCCCAGGGTCTTCACAAAATGCCTGGCACCAGTAATTGCTTTTTGCAGTCAAAGAGGAATTCAAACATATTCCTACTTGGGCGACACTCTCATTCAAGCAGAGAACAAAGACATTCTACTGAATCATCTGGCGTTTGTAAAAAGATTACTAATTTGCCTAGGGTACACAGTAAACAAAAATAAATCAAAACTAGTACCCTCTCAAGAGATAATATTCCTGGGTGCAAGCTTAAATACAACTGCCCAGATGGCTTATCTCACACCAGACAGACAAAGGCAACTGACTTCTTACTTCGAAAAAATGGCAACAAAGACCCAGTTATCTGCAAGAAAAATTCTGCAGGCTTTGGGCTTCATGGCATCCTGCATTCTGCCAATTCCATATGCAAGACTGCATATGAGGAAGCTACAATGGTATCTAAAAAGTGTTTGGACTCAACATTGCCACAGCCTGGAAACATTAAATCTGAAGTAGGAGATTCATTTGTCAGCAACCTGTGGGTATGGATCCGATATCGGATCCAAACCGGCATGGTTTATCCAGCTATGGATCCGAGCTCCTAGCTCCTCCCCTCACCCATAATGCCCTGCTCTCCCTACATGACCTCAGATCTAGTTTGCCGCGTTCATGGTGACAGCTTGATCTTTGAGCTCCTTCAGCTAAGTGAAAATTTAGTATTTTACTAAGGGTTTTTTGGTCAATAAATAGTTCCTTTGTGTGAAAGTTTTAGGTTTCCCACCCATTTAAACTATTTTTGGTTAAATTACTTATTTTTTTTTTGTAATTCCCTCCCCTCACTGGTAGCGTAGTTTGTGTGTGCGTGGCTTCTTTGGGGCCTTTAATGTGACTGGGTGGTTAACTTGTTAGTTTTTCTTTTTGTTTAAAAAAAAAAAATGTCTAAGGCCCCAAAGGCGATATTTTCGAAATGCTCCGAGTGTGGCCATAAGCTGTCCCCTGCGGATGGCCACACTCGGTGCGTTCGATGCCTTGGGGTTGAACACCTCACTTCTGAATGTTCAATCTGTGCAGGGTTCAACCCCAGGGCATTGAAGGAGCGGAGGTCGAAGCTGGTCTTGGCGGGACTTTTACCCCCGGACTCGGCTTCGGCCTCCGCCCCGTTGGTGGTTTCCGCTCCTGCGGTACCTGCCCTACCTACTCCCGCTCCTCCTCCTGGGACTCAAACTCCCTCTATGGGTTCGGAGGACAGGGAAGCTAGGAAGAAGGACCAGAGAGAGAAGCACCACAAGTGGCGGGCCGAGACCTCCGTCTCGGCCCCGCCGGCTAAGCGGGCTTCTCCTCCGGCCTCTCTAGCTACTGGTTCTCCTCCTCCTCAGCTCCGGTCCCCAACCTTTTCACCGGGACCTGAGGAGGAGGAGACCCAACCTCCTTCGAGGCTATCGATGCGGTACTCAAGGCCTACCTCGGTAGCCTCTTCGAGGTCAACCTATAGTCTTTCTGACGCCGATCTGGACCAGATGATGCGAAGGTTCATCCAGGCCCAGATGCAGATGGGAGTGCTCCTGCCTCCCCCCCCCCCCTGGGGGGGAGCTCGACCCCTTTTTTCAAGCCCATAGCTCCTTCTCCGACCCGCTACCCGGGTTCAGAGCGCTCGGAGCTGGGCAGCTTTGGAGCCGGGGGTGGGTCGGCTCCGATAGTACTGGCTACTTCGGATCCGACCTCTCGGAGCCTTGGCCCAAGTTTTGGATCTGCGGGACTCAGTGTGCCTTCGGCGCCGTCCGTGTCGGAGCACACTGGTCCCTCGGATCCGAGGGGCTCGGCGCCGGCTCCGATCCACTCCTCGGTTCAGAGGGGGAGCCGACTGTCGGATCCTTTGGTTGAGGCCGGCTCCCCTTCGGCTTTTGATGTAGTGGAGAGGGCTCTGTTGAGGGCTTCCGGACCCCCAGCACTTGCTTCGGCTCCGTCCCGCACTCCATCTGCTCTGGGTCAGGCTTCCGTCACCCGGCCACTGGGACAGCCCATTTCAATGCCCCAAGCAGTTCCTGTGGAACTAGACACTGCTTGCGAGGGCTCCTCGGACAGCCCCCACCTCGCAAGCACACGTGTAAAAGGAGGCACATAGACTCCCCCGAGTCTTTAACTGAAGACACGGACTTGGAGGAAGGGGAAGGCTCCCCAAGATCACCCCCCGACGATGTCTCCTTTGGAGACATCATGGAAATGCTTCGTATAAGAGGTGGGTGGTCTGCCCCAAAGTCTTCTTCGGACGAGTCCGTGTTCTTGGAGGCATTCGAAGCGGGCCCGTCTACCTCTTGGGTGTCCCCTCCTGCCGACCCCCTGGTGGACCTTATTACCACCAGGGCGTGGAAGGAACCGGACACCGTGGAGCCAATCCCCAAAAGGCCAGACAGGATTCTCAGCCCCCCTGCTGACCATGCCCACTGGAGTAAGGGTCCTCCGGTAGATGCCATGTTGACGGCAGCAGCCACCAAGAGGGAACTCGCCCAGGAGAGTCCCTCAGTCCATCCTCCGAGCAAGGAGTCTCGGATGATGGACCGCTTGGGGAAGCGAATGTTTAGTTCAGCGACCTTCTCAGTGAGGGTGCTCAACTATCTGGCACATGTTATTAGGATGCAGCACGATCTTATCAAAGAATACGCTGCATCCCCCCCAGAGTCCATGTCGGAGGAGGACAAACTTTTGCACTCCACTCGTATGGCCACTCTTCGGTCCGTGACAAATACCTCTATGCGGTTACTTTCCCATGCTACTGAGGGAGTCGCTAGAGCTGCAGGAGTAGGCCTAGTCATGAGACGCCAGGCCTGGCTCCGCCATTGCGATTTCACGGAGCCCTTCAAGGCGTCTTTCGCGAACGCCCCCTTTGATGGTTCTGCCCTTTTTGGCAAGACGGTTCGCGACACCTTGGTCCAGAGCGAGAAGGACGGGAAGACGCTGTCTGCCATCGGAGTCCGCTTCTCTGTGCCCCAGAGGTCCTACTCTAGGAACCAAAAGGGACAGAAGAAGATGTGGTTCCGGAAGTCGCAGCAATCCCAACCTGCTCCGGACAACCAGTCCTGACGTGGCAGAGGAGGACAGGGCGGACGCCGCCCCAGGGGCAGAAGGGCTCCCAGGAATTTTGGGTCCAGAGAACCTTTCTCTGAGCGGCCCGTTCAGCAACCCTGAAGGGTTGCCCGACTGCTCCACTCTCGAGGCAGTCGGGGGGCGCTTTTCGGAGCACCTAGCGGCATGGGAGTCCATAACAACAGACCACTGGGTCCTCCGTATTATATCCAGAGGATACAAAATCCCCTTTATTACGTCCCGAAACCAAAATCCCTCCCCGACGTTCCACCCGATCAGAGGGAGGCCGCTTCAGCAGAAATTGGCTATCTGCTGAGGAAAAGAGCCATCCAGCCTGTCCCCCCAGACCAGATCGGATCAGGGTTCTACTCCAGGTTCTTTTTAGTGCCAAAAATCTATCCTCCCCCTTCTGGGAGAGAATCACTGGATGTGCTCTATAGACCTCAAGGATGCGTACTACCACATACTAATGGACAGACGGTCCAGGAGGTTTCTTCGCTTCCGGCTGGGAGCCAGTCACTACCAGTTCAGGGTCCTTCAACCACAGCCCCCAGGGTGTTCACCAAAGTATTAGCAGTGGTTGCGGCCCACCTGAGGCTTCAGGGGGTGCAGGTCTTTCCGTACCTGGACGACTGGCTTCTCACCGCCCCAACAAGGCATCTACTATCCTTGGCAAGAGACTCCTTTCTTCAGCTAGCTCCCTGGCTAGGTATCACGATAAACGTAGGAAAGTCCAACCTGGCCCCTACTCAGCTGATAGATTTCATAGGTGCCAGGTTAGACACAAGGAAGTTAAGAGCCTTCCTCACGACCGACAGAATTCGGAATCTACGACTCCAGGTGCGGGCCATCCTCCACTCCAGCTCAGTTCCGGCGGAATTGGTCCTGAGGGCACTAGGGTCCATGGCGGCAGCGATTTCTCTTCTCCCACTCCCCCGCTTGAACATGCGGGTACTTCAGTGGATGCTTCAAGTACAATGGTCTTATCTTTCTCTTCCCCTGCATCACCCCATTGCAATCAGCAAGGCTTGCAAGCGGTCTCTTTTGTGGTGGCTCCATTCAGAGGATCTCCAAGGAGGCCGCCCCTTTTGTGCATCCCCCCCCTTGCCACAGTGACCACGGACGCATCTCGCCTCGGGTGGGGGGGGGCATTTTGCGGGACGGACGGTCCAAGGCACGTGGAACGACTCAGAGACCTCCCTGCATATCAATGTTCTGGAGATGAGGGCTGTGCTCTTGGCGTTGCAAGCACTTCAGGCCTTTCTTCCCCTGGGAACAATTGCGATTCAGTCGGACAACATGTCGGTGGTCTGGTACATCATCAAACAGGGGGGAACCAGGTCTTACCCTTTATGTCGGGAAGCCATGAGAGTGTGGGAATGGGCGATCTCCACCAACCGCTTTCTCATCGCAACGCATATTCCGGGTCAGTCCAACATCCTTGCGGACAAGCTCAGTCGCACCATTCTCTCCCCGTACGAGTGGTCTCCCAGTGCTCAAGTAGCGAAACGTATCTTCGCACGGTGGGGAACTCCTTGTTGCGATCTCTTTGCTTCTCCCTTAAACACCAAGTGCGACAGTTTTTTCGCTCTAATCCCTCCACCAGGGGATTCCCCGAGAGATGCTCTGGTGCATGCTTGGCCTCCCAGTCTTCTTTACGCATACCCCCCTCTGCCTCTGATGCTCCAGGTTCTTCAGAAAGCCTCTCGGTTGGGGTGCAGAATGATCCTCATAGCCCCATTCTGGCCTCGGCAGATCTGGTTCCCTTACCTAAGGTCTCACTCAGTGAATCCACCTTGGATTCTAGATCCCATTCCGGATCTGATAGCACACCCATCGAACCTACAATCTCCGAACCTGGACAACCTGAAGCTGACTGCTTGGCTGCTCCAGTTCCACTCCTAATCAGGACTCCCGGTATCGTCTCCCGTTAAGGCCATTCTGGTAGCGGCGCATAAACCCTCTACCAGAAAAACTTACCGCAGTAAATGGAAGCGATTCTCCATTTGGGCGGAGCGGCAAGGTCTAGATCCCTTCACGGTACCTCTTCCCATGGTTCTAGACTTCCTTACCACTCTTTTTAATGATGGCGCCAGTAGTTCCACGGTCAAATTTCAGCTAGCGGCCATTTCTCATTATCATGTTGGTCATGACTCTGGGCCTCTTATGTCTGCCAAGTTATGTAAAATCTTCCTAAAAGGCACCTTTCTGCTTAGACCCCCTGTCAAGCAGGCGGTTCCACCATGGGATCTTTCTTTGGTTCTTCAGGCCTTGACCGCTCCCCCCTTCGAGCCTGCGGCCACAGTAGATCTAAAATTCTTATCTCTTAAGACTGCATTCTTAGTAGCAATTACTTCAGCCAAAAGAGTTTCAGAACTTCAAGCCCTTTCCATGAAGCCGCCTTACTTGATCTTCCATCCGGACCGTGTGTACCTCAGGATCAATCCCTCGTTTCTTCCTAAGGTAGCTTCGGAAGCAAACATTAATCAGTCCATCAACCTCCCCGTTTTCTTTCCTAATTATCAGAACAAAGGCGAGTACAAGCTGCATTCATTGGATGTTCACAGGCAGCTTCGTTTTTATCTTAACAGGACAGCTGGTCACAGGCAATCCGACCAGTTGTTCATTTCCTTTGCCAAATTCAATCTGGGTAAACCAATTTCCAAAGTCTCCTTGTCACGATGGATTTCCCAGTGTATTCTATTAGCTTACCAAGCTTCTGGGAGGCCCGCACCGGACGGAGTCCATGCTCATTCAACCTGGTCTGTTTCTACCTCAGCAGCCTTTAAGGCTAGGATTCCTCTGGATGACATTTGTTCAGCGGCCACTTGGGCTTCATCTCATACCTTTATTTCTCATTACAAGCTGGATATCACGTCTAGAGGTAGAGCATCCTTTGGCTCCATGTGCTCGAATATCCTTCCATGATGGCCGCCCAAGATTCAGGTAGCTGGGGACTCTGTCCCACAGGTTGCTGACAAATGAATCTCCTACTTCAGATTTAGAAGTTATGTACTTACCATAACGTTCCATCTGAGTAGGTGTATTCATTTGTCTGCAACCATCCCGCCCTCCTATCCCCCTGGCCTTGTCAGTTTCCTGCATAGAATGTGTTACCCTTTGATTAGGGTTTTTGATACAGGGCAAACTCGATCTGAGGTCATGTAGGGAGAGCAGGGCATTATGGGTGAGGGGAGGAGCTAGGAGCTCGGATCCATAGCTGGATAAACCATGCCGGTTCAGATCTGATATAGGATCCATACCCACAGGTTGCAGACAAATGAATACACCTACTCAGATGGAACGTTATGGTAAGTACATAACTTCTAATTACCCTCATTCCCTGCCTGCAGCAGGAGTTTCAATGGTGTGCACAGGCCTGTCACCTCAACAAGGGACAGCCATTCACTTTACCCACAGCCAAGCAGACACTAACAGCAGATGCATCAGATTATGCCTGGGGGTCCACATGGCAGGAAAATGTATTCAGGGCACATGCCCTACAAGCCAAATGCATCTTCATATCAATCAAAAAGAGATATTAGCTGTACAGAATGCCCCGACAGCCTTCAAGGATCTACTTCATCCAGGACAACTGCTGATAAAGACGGACAATACTACAGTCATGTGGTACATAAACAAGCAAGGAGGCACACATTGCTACCCCTTCTGCAGGCAAGCCATGAGTTTATGGAACACAACATTGTCTTATCAAGTACACCTGCAAGCACAATTCCTGCCAGGAAAGACAAATATTCTGGCAGACGAACTAAGCAGAAACCTCATGGACCCTCATGAGTGGAAACTAGATCCACAAGTCTTCAGCATGATAAAGAAATGGGAATGCCCAGACATAGATCTATTTGCCTCCCCTCACAACTGCCAACTTCAGAGATTCTGCACAAGGACTTATCACAAGCAAGCATGGAAAGTGGATGCTCTATCATTCAGCTGGAAAACCCTTACAGTATATGCCTTTCCTCCACTGCCTCTCCTCCCCAAGGTACTCATAAAGGTCGGACAAGAGAAGCCAAAAATGATTCTGATTGCCCCAGACTGGCCACGCCAGCACTGGTATCCAATCTTAAAGAGCTTGTCTCAAGGCCCAGTCTGGACATTACCTCAAATTCCTCATCTACTGTCCCAACAAAACAATCGGATCCTGCACAGCCAACTCAGAACACTAAATCTGGCTGCATGGCGGATAATATAATTACTCAGAACACACACACCTCTCTCTAAAGCAGTTATGAGTGTTATTTTGGAAGCCAGGAGGCCCAGCACCAGAAAATCGTATGCAGAAAAATGGAAGAGATTCGGTGCTTGGAACCAGGCACAAGGAATTGACACGCTTGTACCAAATATTCCTCAGATTTTACAATACCTGACTGAGATGCTGGACAAAGGCCTATCCTTCTCATCAATTAAGATCCATGCCTCTGCCATTTCAGCTCATTACAATATGGACCGACCTATTTTTTTCACATCCACTGCTACGGCAGTACCTCAGAGGGGACAAAAACATAAGACCTCCAAGGAGAGCACCAATACCTGCATGGGACCTCAATTGTGTCTTGGAAAAGCTCACTCTTCCTCCTTTTGAGCCAGCCAATACAGCTGAGATAAAATTCTTATGGAAAACAGCTCTGCTCCTAGCAGTAACTTCAGCAAGAAGAGTCTCAGAGTTACAGGCATTAATGACTGTGGAACCTTTTATTATTTTCCATCCCGACAGGGTTTATGTAAGGACAAACCCAACATTTATGCCTAAGGTAGTGTCCAGTGTGGCTCTTAACCAAACCATTCATTTGCTTACCTTTTATCCAAACCCACAGAATAAAGGGGAGAGACTTCTGCATTCTTTGGACATACACAGACAGCTACGCTACTACTTGGACAAAACTAAAGCTTTCAGAAAGACTGAGCAACTTTTAGTGGCATATGCTGCAGGATCGCAAGGAAAGGCTATTTCAAAGCAGACTATTTCAAAATGGATAGGCCACTGCATTCATTTCTGCTATGCACAACATGGCAAATCAGTGCCTAAGGGCATTAGGCCACATTCAACCAGAGCAGCAACCACTTTAGCAGCCTTCCTCAGAGGAGTATCAACCAAGGATATTTTGGAGGCTGCAACTTGGACTTCAGTGCACACTTTTAAAAAGCACTACCACTTACCTCTTTACTCTAAATCCAGAGCAGGCTTTGCCACTGCAGTTCTGCAGGGCCTCATAGCCACTCCTAATTCTATTTAGGCCCAGCCACCCAACCTCAGCTTTGGGATTCAACCCAAGTGTAATGACTGCAACAGTGAAACACGATGAACATAGTACAGTTGTGTACCTACCGTAAATGTAGATGTTCAAGTGTATTCACTGTTGCAGTCCAGGTTACCCTCCCACCATCCCCCTTTCATTACTGGGACTTCTCTGTACTTCTCTATTCTATACAACCTATGTGGTGTATTTGCTTGTAGATGAAGGTAATTTTTATGTTACTGCATGCTTTTTTATAAGCAGAATTTTTAGCCTACCCTTTTGGGGCACCTGACATTTGGGGCAAGAAAAACTGAAGAAAATGGCGTTGGCTGCATCTTTTATACCCCTGACGCACTGACGTCAGGGAAGAGGTGACAGCAACGGACGCCGGACCAGAACTTTGGAATTCAGGCCGACTGCGGGTAGCCTGCCAGCAGGATAACCCAAGTGTAATGACTGCAACAGTGAATACACTCGAACATCTACATTTATGGTAGGTACACAACTGTACTTTCTCTGTGTGTTGTGTCCACAATTTTGACTAGGAGGGTATTGAGTTTCTACCTGTTTTCCACCTTGGACAATGAAGAGCAGACTGAGATACCACCTTGAGAGGGTGACCCGAAGTGTAACCACCACTCTTCTTTCATTGGCTGAGGTGGACCATGGTTACAGGGAATTGAGTCCACCAGTTAGAGCACAGTGTTAGCAATCAAGACAAAGTGCTCTTTTCAGCAGTCTTAAGTCCAGATTCAGCAGACCTTGATAGCCCAGTGTGAGGAGGATGCATTGGTTGCTGTCGTGTCATTGCTGCCTGTTTAGGACCCTCAGCAGTTAGAGGAACTTGACCTTATGGATGCAGCAGTGCAGCCTTACAGAACAGGGGCTGTTGCCAGCACCAGTCCTGTGTCTTTCTTGCTCTTCATTCAGCATGCGAATCCTGAGGCACTGGTGCCACGTTGCCTGTAGTACCCTCTTGCCCCTACTTATGTTGACTATGTATGGACATGCTAGAGTTGAGTTGGGAAGAGGTTTTTGCTCATCCCTTATGCTCTGGAAATGGGTGGACCTCAAAGCTTTTATATCTGACAGAGATAAAAACATTTTTAGCCCCTTTCTCTTGTATTTCTTAGTGGAAGATCCTCCCTTGGAAAGTCGATCAGGGTATTGTCTGGTTTAAACTGCCCTGTAACAACATTATTCATTGTCCCACAAACACCTGAATGAACACCCATGGAAGAAAGAAGAGAATGGAATTAGTATACAATATATATATTATATTTTTCCTTTCATTTCTTAAATATCACATCTGATATTGTTAATCCTCATTCATTGCTTACGTATGGGTATTTGTTCCGAGCTTGGAATCGAGCCGGCCATTTTCCAAGCTCGCATCAGCTTCAAACTCTCGAGCTAAACTCTTACCCACAATTCCTCCCTCCCTGTTACCTCAGATTTCATTAGACGCATTGCCATCCGGTCGTGTCAAGCTACTTCTCTTGAGCCAAGTACAGTCAATTGTTTAATTGCTTTACAAATTACTTTTCTGTCAGAAAAGTTGATAATTTTATTGTCTCTTGCCCTATCGCATCTAACGTTCATAATTTCCTCAGGTTTTTTCTGTCCTTTACTTACCCTTTTTACTGCAAGGTAGTTTCTCCTTACCATCATTGGTAATCCCTTTCCTTTTCTTTTTCATACCTTCGGGTACTCTCTTGTACCATTGTTGGTACTTTTCTGTTTGTTAATATGGCAGATAAAAAGGGTAGTCCAGGGTTTAAGCTGTCTTCTAATTGTGGACACAAACTGCCTACTTCTGATGCACACTCTCTGTGTTTATTGTTTGGGAGCTTCCCATTTATCTGTTGAACTACCTACCTACTACTATATGTGAAAACTTTTCTAATAGAACTTTGTTAGAAAGGAAAAATAAGCTGATACTGAAGGGACTTCTAAAATCTCCCTTTTCAGAGGCTATTTCTGGGTCAGAGGTCTCAACCCCTCTTAAAGCCCATAAGAAAATGGATGTTTCTGCTAAGGCTAAATCCTTGCCTTTGTCCCCGGCTGGGGACTCTCACCAACCAAAATCTAAAAAGGCTAAAATTTCGGCTCCGGAGCTCTCTCAAGTCAGCCCCAGTGCTTTCAGTGCCCAGACCTTCTGCACTGAGGCCTTCGGCTCCATTAGTGATTTCGGCTCCATCCTCTCCTGCAGCCTTCTACATATCGGCACCGAGGGGCTCCTCGGTTCTGACCTTTACCACTGTATCGGCACCGACCGTTCAGTCGGCGCAGATCTTGACCGCATCGGCTCCGAGATCTTCCTCTGAACCGAGGCCTTTATTACTGACTCCATTTTTGTCGGTTCCAGTTTCGGCACAAACAACCACTTTGGCACCGATCCCTGTGTCGGTGCAGACAATGACATCGGCACCGATGACTTCTTCGGTGCAGACTACAGTAGTTTAGTCTTTCTCGGCACCGTTGTCCTTGGTGCGATCAGATGAGATGGGCACCGAGTCTGCCTCTTTTGTGGACAGGCCTGTTTCTCCCTCAGTCTCTGTGAGGTCCACTAGAAGTCTTTCTGAACATGTTATGTCTTGGTTCTTGGCCAGAGGTATTCCACCCCCCAGGAACTATCCTTCCTTGGGAGGTGATCACCCGTCTCCAAAGACACCTTCTTATTCTCCTCCTTCATTGCCTTTGAAGTCCATGGATGTAGTACAATCTTCCCCTTCTGAGGTTCCCTTTATGGATCTCACTAAGGAACCACAGTTGCCTTCCTGGCAGAAAAGTTTTGCTATGACCCAGGATGTCAGCTGTGATACGCATAGCTTGTTGCTCCATAGCCATCCAGGGACTCTGAGTCGGCAGTCTGAGCCACTTAGGGGAGGAGTGGCCCCTGTCGTTGACATACACTCCTCTCCGGGTGGACCAGCCTTCCAACTGATGGAGATGGCTTTCGCTGCTGCTGGCGATACTGGACTATCTACACCTCTGCCCTCCTCTGGTATACTGGTTTCACAAGTTGCACCTAGCGGACACCGGGTGCAAGGGCCTCAGTGCATATTCCCTCAAGAATCCCCTTTTCCGTTGTCTTCCCCAGCTTCTCCCACTGAGGAGGTCCACCGGAAAAGTTCGTATAAGAGGAAGCACATGGACTCTACAGAGGAGTCTCTCACCGAAGACACAGATTTCGATGAGGGGGAAGGATCCCCTTGGACACGCTCTGAGGTATCCTTTGGCGATATCCTTGAAATCCTGAAACAGAGAGATGACTGGCAGCCCTCTAATCCGACCCCTGAGGAATCTGTGTTCCTGCAGGCTTTTCGCTCCCAGCCCCCTACCTCCTGGGTTATTCCACCTACCAATGAAATTGTCAAGTTCATCGTGCAGCGTGCTTGAAAGGCCCCTGATACTGTTGAAGTTATTCCCCGGAGGACAGATAAGATCTTTTCCCCTCCTGCTTCAGATCCCTACTGGTCCATAGGTCTTCCTGTAGACGCTGTGGTGGTGGCGGCCACAACAAAAAAGGATCTGGCAGAAGAAAAAAGCCAGACTGTCCCCATCCGCCTAACGGAGAATCCCGGGCCCTGGACAGAATAGGGAAGCGTACTGTTGCTTCAGCGACATTTGCTATCAGGTCCCTGAATTATATGGCGCATTTTACCAGGCTTCAAAGGGATCTAGTTTCTCTGCTGTCTGAAACCTTGGCTGGTGCAGTGTCTGATGAGGTCCGTGACAAAGTGGCCTCTCAGCTGGCCACCATTGAGTCTATGTCTAACTCCTCTATCCGATTGATATCTCACGTATCAGAAGGAGCAGCTAGAGAGGTGGCTTCAGCTGCGGCCTTGAGACGGCATGCCTGGATGCGCTTGTGCAACTTCACGGAACCTTTTAAGTCTTCCTTTCTGAATGCCCCCATTGAGCCGTCTTCATTGTTGGCCCAAAGTTAAAAGCACACTAGTCAGATGTGAGCAAGACGGTAAGACCCTTTCTGCTGTAGGTGTCCGTTATTCGTCCCCTCAACATGCTTTCTCACGAAACCAAAAGAGTGGGAAAATATGGTTCAAGAAATCTCAGGGTCCTTTTAGTGACACACAGGCTGCGTTCTCTCCCAGAGGCAGAGGGGGAAACTCGCAGGAAGATCCTCCTTTTGGGGAAGAGGGGGGCCGCATAAAGAGCGGCCCAACTCCTTTCCTCTAGAGGTGGTTGGGGGACGTTTTTCCTTGTACCTTTCTGCCTGGCTAACCATCACCACCGATTCTTGGGTACAAAAAATCATAACCAGAAGTTATCATATCCCCTTCGATCTTTGTCTCATCCCTTCAAAAAATCTTCCCGACGTTCCACCCAGTTAAAGGGAAGAAGCAGCACTAGAGATAGAAAAGCTGCTAAGAAAAAAAGTCATTCAAATAGTCCCTCCAGACCAGATAGGATCCAGATTCTACTCAAGACTATTTTTGGTGCCAAAGAAAACCAGGGACTGGAGACCAATTTTGGATCTCAGTGTATTGAACAAGTTTATGAGAGTACAAAAATTCCAGATGGTCAATATACAGTCTATCCTCCCGCTTTTGGAAAAAGACGATTGAATGTGCTGTATAGATCTTCAATATGTGTACTACCACATAAAGGTGGACAGGCCATCAAGAAGATCTCTGCGCTTCCGTGCGGGAGCCAGTCACTACAAGTTCAGAGTACTGCCCTTCGGACTCTTTACAGCCCCCAGAGTGTTCACAAAGTGCATGGCAGTTGTCACAGCTCACTTGTGACTTCAATGATTCCAGGTGTTTCCGTACCTAGACGACTGGCTCATTTCCCCTCCAGACTGGACATCTACTGGAAAAAGCCCTGGCATACTCTCTCTTCGCTGCTCAAAGTCTAGGCATAACCATAAACTGGCAGAAATCCAATCTCATCCCATCTCAGTTGACAGAATTCATAGGGGTTATCTTGGACACAAAAAACTGCAGAGCCGCTATTCCAGAGCACAAAATTTTAAGGATAAAGCAACAACTAATTCCAATTCTTTCAAAGGAAAAATCCACGGCGCACTCTGTTCTACAGCTGTTGGGTTCTATGGCAGCCTCCATCACCATTGTTCCCGTGGCCAGGTTTCACATGAGGCTTCTACAATGGCTTCTGCTCACCCAGTGGTATCCTTTTCAGCATCCTCTTTCAGCCATGATTTGACTAACCCACAGGTGCAAACAGGATTTAAATTGGTGGATGACACACAATTTCTCTCAATGGTCTTGCCACTTTTCCCCCCAGCAACCCAAGGCCACAGTGACCAGGGACACCTCCCTGATGGGGTGGGGGGTGGGGGCTATGTCAGGGACAGACCGTCCAAGGCACTTGGTCCCAACCGGAGGCCCATCTGCATATAAATGTTCTAGAACTGAGGGCAGTACTTCTGGCTTGCAAGCATTCCATCCCCTGCTGCCGTCTGGGACAATAGCGATTCAATCAGACAACATGGCGGTGGTCTGGTACATCAACAAGCAAGGTGGAACCAAATCTTATCCCCTTTGTTGAGAGGCCATGAGGATATGGCAATGGGCGATTGCTACCAACCGTTTTCATCTAGCAACGCCCATTCCTGGGAGTTCCAACGTGATAGCAGACAGACTCAGCAGGTGCATTCTGCAACCTCACGAGTGGTCCCTGAATCCCTTGATAGCGGCAGAGATCTTCCACCGCTGGGGCCGTCCTTGCTGCGACCTCTTTGCATCCCTGGCCAACTACAAATGTCGCAACTACTTTGCCCTGATTCCCCCTCCGGGACAGTCACCCAAGGACGCTCTAGTCCACGATTGGCCCTTGGTTCTTCTCTATGCATTTCTTCTCATTCCCCAGTTTCTGAAGAAAGCCCGGCGGTTGAAGAGCAAGGTAATCCTCATAGCTCCATATTGGCCAGGACAGATTTGGTTCCCATTCTTTTGGCCTCACCTACTTGATCGACCATGGATCCTCCATCCAATCCCGGAGTTGATCTCACACCCACAGAACCAGATTCATCCCAACCTGATCAGCCTAAAGCTAACAGCTTGGCTACTCCAATTCCCTTGATTGCCAGGCAGAATGATCTTTCTTTACCAGTACGTGATATTCTCATTGCTTCTCATAAGTCCTCCACTAGACTTACTTATCTGAGCAAGTGGAAAAGATTTACCTCTTGGCCGAAAGATAAACAAGTAGACCCCTTTTCAGTACTAGTGTCGATAATACTAGACTATCTGGCTGACCTGTTTCAATCGGGGCGATCGGCCTCTACCATTAGAGTTCATGTGGCTGCAATTTCTAATTTTCATGAGGGTGTTCAAGATTCCTCTCTTATGTCCCATAAATTGTGCAAGACCTTCATAAAAGGTGTGAATCATCTGAAGCCACCTTTTAGAGAATCTATGGGATTTAGCATTAGTTCTACAAGCTCTGACAGTGGCACCTTTTGAACCAGCCTCTTCTTGCGACCTCAAGTATTTGTCATGGAAAACCTTGTTTTTGGTCGCTATTACTTCTGCCAGACATATTTCTGAACTTCAAGCTTTATGTATCAAGAGTCCATACTTGATTTTTCATAGAAATAGATTGTCTCTGAGAACTAATCCGTCATTTCTCCATCTACAGTGGAAGAAGGAATCAGTATTGCAGACTAAACAAGGATATACATTTTGAGCCTCAAGAGCAGGGTCAGTCCACCCAGGCATTCTACTTGTAGGTTTTATGAGAGTGAAGCTATTACATTAGCAGTATTTCTTAGTAGTTCTCAGCTTGCTAATAAAACTGGCTGTTGTAGCCTTGTGTCCCCCCCGATAGTACAGTAATCCTAACTGTCCAATAGACAGTATAGATTTAATTCACATCCCTGTGACTAAATTAAATTAACCATCAAGCAGCCCTCTCAGTTCTTTCTGCCTTAGTTTGTATCACTTGGAGGATCACCTGTTTATTTGCATCTCTATCATTGCTAATGTATCTCCCTACTCTAATCTGTGCACAAACTGGTTACTAATCAGCAAGTTAATGTAAAGACACACTCCCAACCTTAATAAACTTTGCTGTCTCTTCTCTCCTTCACTTTACAGGTAGTTTGAATTATTACTTACCCTCTCTGAGGCCTTCACTGATTTCCACTGATTGCCTCTCTGGTTTCTTTGCATTCCACCTGGTTTACACCCCTTGTGCTATCTCCCTCCCCCAATACAAAGTGTATATTAGAATCCTGCTGAGCATGGAGCCATCTTTAAATTTCTAGTCTCCCACCAGGACACAAGTGCTCTTCAGCAATTACATTCTGCTAGCCAGTAAGCCATTAGACCTCAGGAATTTGTTTTAAAAGTGTTCAGATTTGTAAAGTAATACTTACTTTTTTCTTGCCTTGGTTGGCTCTGGCTCTGCCCCGCTCCGTTCGCCCTCGCTAACGCTCGGGCTCTCTCTCCCCTCCCCTGCCCTGCCCCCTATTCCCTCCTGCCCCCACTACCTCTACATTTATAGTAATCATAGCCACACCCACAGCTCACCCTCACATCACCTCCACCAATCACAGCTCCTCAAGTCATATCACATTAAACCACACCAACTTGCTCCACACAAAATACTCCCAATCACTCTCATTCCCACTAGGCATTTTTTGCATCACCCACACTACTTCCCCATCCACATATAGTGCAACCCTATAATTCCTACTCAGACCCCCCCACCTAGAAACAACATAAACTTTATAACCATGACTATCACACAACTAAATCTAGTCTGTCTTCTCATAATTCTTTACAACACCACAAGTTATCACTCTAGCAAATATCCCTAAACTTAGTAGCACAACACTGCATTATGCACTCTCATACACAGACACCACACATTATAATAATATCTGCCCGCACTTATTCAAGAACTACACAACGGACCATTTCAGAACTAAACACATATGCTCTCATTCCTACTCCAAAAAAACACAATACTTTCTCACACTCCTCACCAAACTCCAACATCTGTATAACCATTTTAACTCCAGGCTCACCATAAGTGGGGATATCCACCCCAACCCAGGCCCAAATCCATCATGTCCAACACAAACTGCTCCAACACAAATGTCAGAACATAACACCCCCACTTTCTTCATCCCTGGGCAAATCAACAACAGCAGCAAAACCAACCATCTTTTAATGCTAAATATTAATATTAGAAGTATCAAAATAAAATACCTGAACTCCAGGCCACAATAGCACACTACTCTCCAGACATAGTTGCTTTAACAGAAACCTGGCTAAATAAAACCATAGCTAACTCAGAAGTTCTCCCTACCGGCTACAATATCATTAGACAAGACAGACCACTTCGTAAAGGGGGTGGAACTGCCTTACTCTACAAGTCCAACTTAACTGTCCATCAATTACCAAACTCCTACCCCTCCCCCAATAATTGGGACATACTTATCTCACAACTTCAACTTCACCCTAAAAAGGTCATCACCACAATTGTGATCTATATTCCACTTGGTAATACACCTGCTAGCTTTGAAGACTTCTTATCCTGGTGTTCTTCCACATGCTCACAAGAAACTCTTATTCTGGGGGACTTCAACCTAGATTGGTTCACCTGTATATCAGAACCACCAAGTAATCTAATAAATCTCCATGGCTACCAGCAGCTAGTCCAAATTTCAACTAGATGTGATAAAAAATCTAAAAGGGAATCCATCCTTGACTGGGTCCTAACTAGCAACCCCACATTGTGCCCTCACACAGGCAGTCTCCCATACACCTTAAGTGACCACAACATAATATACTTTACACGTAGTAGAACAAGCATATGCAAAACCACTAACTATATATCCACTAGAAACACAAAAAAATTCTCTCCTGAGGTCCTCAACACTTTACTGTGTAACTGTGACTGGACCCCCCTAAAAACCCTCCCACTTGACCAGGCTGTAGCATATTTCAACAAAACATTTCTACAACACTTAGACACTGTCGCTCCATTGCGCAAAATCAAGGTTAGAACTTCTACAAACCCCTGGCTCAGTAAAGCAACCAAACAAATCCTTAAGTCCAGAGACACTGCCTGGCGTTACTATCAAAAAAACAAAGAAACACAAAGCCTAACTAAGTACCAAGAACTGCGCAACCGTGCAAAAAAATGCATTAGGATGGACAAAAAATCCTACTACACAACATTACAAACTAAATACCAACACAACCCGCAACAATTTTGGAAAAATGTAAACCAGCTACTATAATCCACCCAAAAGGCTACCCCCAAACCAACCACCCCTGACACTAAAGTTCCCATCGAAACGCAATTCAACTGCCACTTTGTGTACTCAATTCTATCCTTAGTATCACAGGACAGTTCCTTCCTCACTATCCCCCCCCAACACAAATAACACTAATTCAAGCTTTACCCTCAAAACAGTTTCCACCACTTCAATCAAAAGCATGCTGTCCAAACTAAAAACCTCATCAACAGCAGTCGAGCTACTCCCCAGTTATTTCTTGAAACTCACAGCAGATGCTATTGCTATCCCAGTCTCCACTCTCATAAACAGATCAAATGTTGAAAACTATGTGCCCAAACTCTGGAAAATATCCTATGTTACACCCATACATAAAGGCGGGACCTCCACTGAACTTAATAACTACAGACCCATTGCTTTACTCTTCCCCCCTGGCCAAAATCCTAGAAAAATGCATCCATACCCAGATGCTAAACTATCTCCTAGACTGAAACATCCTGTTACCTTCTCAGCATGGTTTCAGACCTGCCCATAGTACCACTACAGCTCTCCTCTGCTTCACAGACACAGTAAACCGTCTCACAAATGAAGGCCTGAAAGTGTCAACTCTTTTTTTGGATATGTCCAAAGCATTTGACACAGTCTCACACCAAATCCTGCTAAACAAACTAAACCAATATCATCTATCTAATTCCACTCTTACCTGGTTCCAAAGCTACTTAACTGACAGGTACCAAGCTGTGAAATGGGAAAATTCTCTCTCTCCTCAGCTGCTCATAACTATAGGAGTCCCACAGGGTTCTATTTTAGGACCACTACTATTCACAGTCTTCACAAATGACCTCCACACAGCATGCATCTGTAATTCAGTATGCAGATGACACTACCTTAATCTGTGCTGCACAAAACATTCCCACCCTCCTGCAAACAACTCAACTAGCATTCTCTGACGTTGAAAACTACCTTACCAAAGCCCAACTTATCCTCAATCCAAAGAAAACTCAGCTTATGATTATAACCAGTTCTAACAAAAACACTAACAGTCAATTCACTATCTACTCCACAAATGCTACTCCAATTTCTCCAGTGGCACAGGCTAAGCTATTGGGAATAACCATATACTCCCACCTAAAATTTGATAGTCATCTGAACTTAACTATTAAAAAAGTACATGCCAAACTGGGGTCACTCTACCGTATCAAACCATTTCTTACCAACAACACAAGATCAGCCATTGCTCGCTCCCAACTTCTATCCACCCTACTCTATGCATCTCCCATTCTGACTAATCTCAACAAAACTGAACTAAGCAAAATGGAAGCTTGCTATAACAGAATTGCCCGCTTTGCTGCAAATTGCTCATATAGAACTCATCACGGTACTGCTTTGAGACAGCTCCACTGGCTTGAACTGCCCAACCTCCTAACCTACAATCAGCTCTGCCTCTGTCATTCTATCTATTACCTCCCCAATAAGTGTCCTGCCCTCAAAACCTAGTACAACATCACTCAGCCAAAAGGCCTCTTAGATCATCAAGCAAACTACTACTAGAAGTCACCAACAGCTACAATAGCTTTAGAGATGCACTATATAGTAGTTTGGTGGCTAAAAAATGGAACTCTGTCCCTACTAGCATTCAAAACACATCATCCAAAGCCTCCTTTAAAGACCTCATCAGGCAACATCTCAAGCAAAGTTGGCAGTGCCATGATTGCTCCCCAGTCTAGTGAAAGCGGATAACATATACATACTAAATCTAGAGCAATTGATGATAGTTTTTCAGTCTTACTCACAAACACTGGCTAATCTACAATGTATGTACTGTACCTGTGTACTATGTATGTATTCTACCTACGTTCCAAAGTTCAGCTGTACACCACAAATCTATTACTTACCTTTATTTTTAAAATTAATATTTTTTTGATTGTTCTCTCCACTGTAACTGTTTGTGCCGCATACCACTGTAAAAACATGTCTCTTGTAATTTGTGCGTATACTGATCATGTCTAAATAACTAAATGTGTCTGTAATTTTTCTTTGTGGAGCTTTTCTCCCCGGGCCTCTTCTGAAAAAGGGCCTTTTCGGCTCAGTCAGACACCCCCGGTTAACAAATGTAAAATAAAAAAAATAAAATTTCTGCCTAAAGTGATCTCTGAAATGTCCATTAATCAAGCCATTGAATTGCCAGTTTTCTTTCCCAACCATTAAAACAGAGGAGAGTATTGCCTACATACCCATGATATACACAGGCAAATCCGTTTTTACCTAAACAGGACTAAACCCTTTCGTAAATCTGATCAGTTATTTTTGGCCTTTTCTGGACCTAGATTAGGATTGGCTGTTGCTAAGGTCACATTAGCTAGATAGTTGAAGGACTGTGTGATCTTTATTTACACACAACGTAATATCTCGTTGCCTACTACCATGAAAGCTCATTCAACAAGGTCGGTGGCAACTTCTGCTGCCTTCCATGTTAGAGCTTCTTTGCGTGACATCTGTGCAGCTGCAACTTGGGCTATGCCTCATACCTTCATCAATCATTACAAATTGGATTTGGCCTCCAGGGGAAGAGCATCTTTCGGTTCTGTGGTGCTCAGGAATGTCCTTCCATGAGAGCCTCCCAGGAATAGAGGTAGCTGGGGACTCTGTCCCATACGTAAGGAATGAAGGGGGATTAACAATATCAGATAAAGAAGTTATGTCTTACCATAACGTTCCATCTGTATTGTTGATCCTTGTTCAGTCATTACGACCCTCCCTCCTTCCCCCTCCTGTGGTTTCTAGTGGATCTCACCATCCAGTTCTCTTAGGTTATTTGACCCAGAGGTAGCCTCTACCTTCTTTAACTTGCAAACTCAATCTGAGGTAACAGGGAGAGGGGGATTGTGGGTAAGAGTTTAGCTCGAGAGTTTGAAGCTGACGGGAGCTTGGAAAATGGCCGGCTCGGTTCCAAGCTCGGAACCGATACCCATAAGTAATGACTGAACGAGGATCAACAATACAGATGAAACGTTATGGTAAGACATAACTTTTTTTTTCTTACTCCATTTTCCATTCACAAATAAAAGCACATTTCAAGACTCTTGAAAAATGCAACTGCTGTCTCTATGGTCATACAACTTAATTCTTTATTCCTTTCATCTTTCCACATACCTTGCTGTGACTTTATTCTTGATTGTGATTCTTTCAGCATGCCAACTCTGATGCCACTCTATATTTAAGGCATGTGCGGCAGAAGAATGCAGCAAAGGACCCATCTGAGTTGGAGATTGTTGGAATAAGGCTCAGTATTGAGCATTCAAATTGGCCAGCTTGTTTGAAATTTGCTTAACTTAGTTTGTATCTAGGCAGCGTGTTTGCAAGGGCCTGTGCTCAGTTTACAGGAGCTGCTCTAGGATTGGTGTGTTCTCTCTGATCTCTGGGGTGAATCCAAATGAAATCCAAGGAAGGCATTCTTTGAAATTTACATAAAAATACGTATTTTTATTCACTGCAGTACACTTTTAAACTGTGTATTACTGAATTGCCGTCTACTTTTAACTGTTTTTTTAGTTGTTTTAATGTTTTTGCTGTTTCACTGTTTTAGCTGTCTGCTGTTTGAGACTGTTTTTCCTGCACTTTGTATTTCCTAGTACTTTTTATAGCATAGGCTAGATTCAGATTCACTGACTCTAGACTGTTTGGCATTGTCTGAGCACTAAAACTAGCCATCTTACATTGAGGGCAACCGGCACCCTTGTGACAGAAGAGCATAGCAGGACTCATTTGAGTTGGACATTGTTGGAATAAGGCTCAGCTTGTTTTAAAATTGCTTAACTTGTTTTAAAAAAGGGTTTTCACAGTTGCTACATAAACCTTACTGTTGCACGGGTTTGAGCCTGTTATAATACAGCTTCATGGAGTTTGGCAACTAGCCACTGCTCTACAAGGCATCTGTTTGCACATAGCACACCTATGCAGCATCGAGCAGTGAAGTTAACAATTGGCAGTTATAGACGCAAAACCTAAAGTAGATTTATTTTCCCTTGGAAGCTGCCCGTGCACCAACTGAGTCGTCCCTTAAATTGCACTTATCTGCTCAGAGATCACTTCAGCTGGGCTTTTACAGCATTTGCCACTTTAACTGAAATCCTCTAATCCCTAATAGTCTCTTACCCTTTGAGAGCCCCTATAGTGTAGACCCACCATTAAGCCCCCAGTTAAACCACATCCTTCCTCATTAAAGTAAGAAAGTTTACACCTGGTATTGTGGATGGTCAGTTGTCCTTCTTTTCTCCTGCCAGTCTGATTGACATGGGTATCCTGAGGCAGTGCGGCAATTGCCTCATTCACTGACAACCTACTACTCTTAAACCACTCAAGCTCAATTTGTGACAGCTGCATATATACTAAGAATTTGGAATCCTTACTCTCTCGTTCACAGAACAGTGTCACTGAGGAGGTTGTCTGCCCAAATACTACACCACCTGCACAAACCACGCTCTCAATACATAAATCATCATACTGGGAGACACTCACCAGAAATTTACCTAAACACCAGAGACCTCAGAAACACAAACATGCTACACCTAATACAGTACCTACAGCACTCAGTGCACACAAAACCACAAGCACAAGTGTCTCACCAAACAAGCCCGTTAGGCATAGCACATCTAAACCAAATTTTTTGGTTATAGGCGACTCCAGAGAGAGAGAGAGAGATCCCCACTCACCAGGCTGGACAAGGAGAAGGTTACAGCTAGCTGTCTATTGGGTGCTAGGATCTGTCAGATCGCACACGCACTCAAGTCTGTCCACAGCAAGTACTGTTATGACTATGTCATAGTTCACGTTGGTGTGAATGACTAGAGATGCTTCCCTCATAGTGCCTTTTTAGGCAACGTCACAACAACAAAATTCCTAACATAAAAATATCTTCAAAAAGCAACCTCAGGGTTATGCTGTCAGTGTTAAGAGTCTAAACCTAAAACTGCACTCACTGGAAGCAGCCCTTACTTTAGAAGATACTGGCATTTGTGCACTCACAGAGACTTGGTTTAAGGCCACGGAAAACACCCCAGCCATACCGAGTTATAATGCCTTCCGCACATTAAAACCAAAACTGAAAGTGCGAGAACTAAAGGAGGTGTGGAGTATCAGCATTCATTAAAGATAAATACATCTCTAGATTGGTTAAACAAAATGAGTCCCTTGAACTAATTCAGGTCCAGTTGACCGTAGGTAAGACCACTCTCCCAGTTATTGCCAGTTATAGGACCTCCTCCATGAACCAGGATACCCACACTGCATACTTGAATCTACTTGAATCACTCAAGATACAACCAAACACCCTGGGTTTTAGGTGACTTTAACTACCTAGACATAAATTGGGTATATTATATGTGTACTAACACACTTGCCCAAAAGTTCTTGGACTTCATCAGTTCCAATGCTCCGGATCAGTTGGTTGAAACCTCCACAAGGGGCCCAAACATTTTAGATCTGGTGCTCACTAACCTGGGTAATTTTGTTGCACCACCCCATGTGTGTGTGATCCTCCCTAGGGAGGTCTGATCATAAATCAAGTCTCATTAGAAGTAACAGTAACGTCTGACCCCCCCTCCCCACCATTAGCAGCAACTAGACTAAAAAACTTCTCCAAAGCCAATTACAACCTAATACATGACAGCATTACTAGCTTCATAGCTCTTGCCCTCACTGATGGTATGGACACCTATAGTGGGATTTACACTGCGCCTTGCATAAGCATCTATATAGATGTAGTGACTCAGCCATACCTGATAGGACCAAAACAAGATCCTCAAGAAAGAACAAGCCTGCCTGTGGACATCCGCCATTAACAGTTTACACAATAAGAGAAAGAAATTGCTGTCCAAGAGCAGGAAGCAATGGTGTCTGAATTGGAGAAATTCCCTCCTCGGCTTAAACGAGCAAATAAAACACCTTGTAAGGCATTCTAAAGCTAACTGTTAATCCAACTTAACCTCCTTCACCAAGGATAACCACAAGGTCTTCTTTAGCTGTGTTAGAAACTTTAAAGGAAAAGTTCAGGTCTGTGCAGAACTGGTGGTTAATGGCGCCACATATACTGAACCCATAAAAATAGCCAACCTGCTAGCTGACAGTTTCAGTGAAGGCTTCTACCCCCTGTCCCCACCACATAACCCTCAACGCATTTCTACCACCTGCCCTCCCACCTAGTATCTCTAAGGAGCAGGCTGTAAACTCTCTCTCTGTCTAAAGCCAAAAACACAGCCTCTACGGGACCTGATAATATCCCAGGCTGCATTTTAAATGGATTAAAACAAGAACTAACTGCACTACTAGGTACTCTTTTTAACCATAGTCTAAGCACTGGTTTTGTACCTGTTGAATGAAGAACAGCAACTGTCATCCTGTTACATAAAGAAGGTGCCTCCACTGACCCCCTGGGAACTGTAGACCCATAAGTCTGACCAGCCTAATCTGCAAGGCTATGGAAAGAATAATCTTGGACCTTATCAACAAAGATGTAGGAGACCTCCAAATGCTCAACCTAACCCAGTTTGGCTTCATTAAAGGGAGATTCTGCCTCTTGAATTTGGTGGACTACTTTGAGACAGTCACCAAAGCCCTGGATGAAGGCAAGTCCGTGCATGCGACCTACCTGGACCTGACCAAGGCCTTTGAGACTATTCCCTACTCAGGCATCATTGATAAACTCATCCATCTGGAGAGCAACCCATATATTGTCATGTGGGTTGCAAACTGGTTCACCAGTAGAATGAACACACACACACACACACACACACACACACACACACACACACACACACACACACACACACACAGTCAAAATAGGTGACTCTACCTCCACTAGCAGACCCATAACAAGTGGTGTTCCACAGGGTCTGTGATGGGGCCCATCTTGTTTGGAATCTACTTCTCGGTTGTACAGGTTAAAACAAAAGACCTGTGGCTGACAAAGTTTACTTATGATTGCAAACTGGGTGCAGTCATCAAGTCTCCAAACAATGTCAACATCCTACAAAAGGTACCTGCACAGACAAACAACTGATGCCAATGTCATGGGCTAACACTCCAGTGCAAAAAAATGCATTATCATCCCCTTCAGCAAGGGCGACATCCCTGCAGATTACCACATTAATAACATTCTAGGCATGCAGTCAGTGGTGAGAGATTTGGGCACACAGATGGACAGCAACTTTTTCTTTGATCACCACATTTCACAGTGGTAAGAAAGGCTTTCTACATCGCCCATCTCATAAGTAAGGGCATTGCATCCAGAACAGAGGAGGTTATAAAACTCTCCGTACTCCTCATTCATCAGGCCACTAATAAGAGTACAGTGCTACCTTTGATATGTACCTTACCAGGCACCTGCAGCAACTGAAAAGCCCTCAAAGGTTTCTTACAAAGAATATTCAGGGTCTTCAGCATATGTCATATGTTGGCAGACTGAAATCACTATCACTATAGTCTGTGTGTTACAGACTACTCAGAGGCGACCTCTGCCTTGCATATAAAGCAATCTCAGATCCTGCTGTAATGGAAATGCTGCGCATTCGTAAATCAAGTGGTATAAGACCCACTCGCTCTAAGGAACTTGGCCTAGTATGCGACATCAACAGGACTTGCTGGAGAGGCAGATATGTCTCACAGAGGTTACCTCTCCTCTGGAACAAACTTCCAGTTCAGGTGAAGCAGATTAAGCATAATTTGGATGATTGGATGGGAAACTGCAAATTACCCCAGGGAGTTTCACTTGTGTCCCTCTTGAACAGGGGCAGTAGTAGTCACTGACTTAGTTCCACTTAATACCTTGATATTCTTGGGAACAGCGGTTGTACTTGGCTAGGCTTGGAAGAGCTACAGGGGCCATTAGCCTAGTAATTTCCTATGATCCTGTACTGTTTTTTTTTTTTCAGTCACTTTGTATGTGATGTTATTTATCTATTGTCTTTATACTCTCAAGTCTAGTACGATATTCACTTTTTGTCATTCTGTCTGTATATAATGTCATAGGTATATACTAAGCTAACGTCCACCATTGCTTTTATAAGCCTAGCTGTGCAATCCAACCGAGTTGTATTCTTAATGTGTCATGGGTGTTTATTAAGAGGTGGTATGTTAGTAAGTTTCTAGAGGTTATGTGGGGGGTTTTAGTTTGGGCATTACTGTCTACCTTTGTCTGTCAGGGACATGGGGGCCAGACCCAGGGTGAATTTCCAATGCCCCATCGATTGGCAAAGGTTGTGCTTAAATAGAGTTAGGGATAGACTATGCTTTATATGGATGGGGAACCTGTTCCAGAGCACGGGAATCCACTGAATCGTATATCTGTCCTGCCAACATGCCTTATTTATGTCATAAGCAGAATCTAAATTTTTAGATCCATTGGTTCTGATGCTGTTTGTTTTGTGGAAGTGCAAAAGGTGGATCTAAGTATGCATTGTATGCAGGCGTAGATTACCTTTTAACAAGCTGTTTGAGAATGATACAGATTTAAGGCAGTTCATATAGGACAACGTGATTATACCCTGGATCCTTCTGGTAAGGAGCCATTGTGGGTGTTTCAACTGTTCCATATGTTTGGTTAGGTACATGCTGACTGGAGCATTTGACTCAATGATAGGTCTGATAAGGGCTAAATAAAGTGGTACAATGAAATTCTTGGACTTGGATGGCATGTTTTTGTTTATAAGTTGGACAACACGGAATGATTTTCTTACACCTTGGCCACATGTTGCTCAAAGGCCAGATTGCTGTCTAGATATGGTTCCAGGTCCCCGACTACTGGGTCACCTCTTAGGGATGCCTTATTGATGGAATAATTAGCCTGAGTAGCAGTTTTCCATAAAGGCACTATAATGCATTTTGTGGCATTCAGTTTTAATCCATGATTTTGGCATCTGTCATTGGTCTGTGTTAGACTGTCTTGTAAGATGTTTGTGCCATGGGGAGAATCTGTGATGGCTTCCAATTTGCAGTTATCTGTGAACTTGGTCTGCCAAAGGCCCTTGATATTTGCCTTTAACTCCGAGACGTTTATGCCAAATAGGAGCAGTCCCAGCAAGGAACCCTGAGGTATCCCACTGACTACCAGTCTGTTAGGGGAGGTGGTCACGCCAATCCTGACTTCCTGGGCCCTGTCTGGGAGCCAGCTGGCAATCCAGCTAGTTATGTATAGGGTTTATGCCCAATTTGGTGAGTTTGTCAACTATACCCGAGTGGAGAATTGTATTGAATACCTTAGCCTGGTCCAGGTAAGCAGTATGAACCATTTTCCCCTCTTCCATGGCCTTGGTGACCTTCTCAAAGAAATCCACCAGATTTAGTAGGCATGACCTTCCCTTAACAAAGCCATACTAGGTTGGATCCAGTGTCTGAAGGTTGCCTGTGTCTTAGTACATTTCCATGACAATTCATTCCGTGACTTTGTGTACTAGACTAGTCATACTAATAGGTCTGTAGTTTCCAGGGTCAATTGATGGTCCACCCTTGTGAATTGGGATAACAATTGCAGTCCTCCATTCTCGTGGTTCAAGGTCTGTTTTGATTCTGTAGTTGAAAAGTGACTCAAGTGGTCCTGATGGGTCATGTTTCAAGCCTTTTAGAAGGCATCCCAGCATATTGTTGGGGCCCATTGAGGCTGTGTATTTGGCCTTAGCAAGTGCCGCCATGACCTGCTCCCTGAAGGAGCTGAGGAGGTTATGCTAGTAGGTATTTCATGGGAGGGGTGGGGGTAATGTTTAAGCTGAATTTGTCAGCTAGCAAATTCGTTGTGTCGCTGTGCTCGGTGAAGGTGGCACCATTTACCACTAGTTTAGCACAGTGATGTGTGCTGCCATTGAGGTTTTGGACATAGCTGTAGAAGGCCTTGCGATTGTCTTTAGTCTGTGAGGCTATTTTGACCTTGTAATTGGCTTTGTTGGAATTATTCCTCTTGGTTTCCTGTTTAGTTTAGAGAGCTGCTGTTATGATGGGAGTTGCTATTCCTGGTTTTAGTTATGACTTTTTTCTTTTGTTATATATCTTATTAAGGCTATGATTTCGCCAGTATGGTGTGTTTGTAGAGTTTATTTTGGGCTTGCTTATAGTAGGTACAGCAGGGCTGTACAAGGGTCACTGTGAACAATTCCACATAGATTGCTGGGTTGGGTAGATGAAAAATGGATCACAGAATTATATGCATAGCTGACATTCTAGTGGTGGCCATTATAGAGATCATATTGGAATCGATGGCTTCCTTCATATTTTCCTTTAGAAAATGTTTTCGTTTGCTCAGTAAGCTTTAATGGAAATGCTGCACATTTGCAAGTCAAATGGCACACAGGTTACTCGCTCAAAGGACCTTAATCTGGTATGTGACATCAACAGAACTTGCTGCAGAGACAGATTTGTCTGACGGAGGTTGCCCCACCTTTGGAACAAGCTTCCTATTCATGTTAAACAAAGCCCCTCAGTGGCCCTATTTAAGCTCAGTTTGGATGATTGAATGGATAACCTGAAATTCAACCTGTGTCCCTCTTGGACAGGGGGGGCAGTAGGTGCTGATTTTAGTGTCTGCATAATCAGACATTCTTGGAAACACTGGTTGAACTTGGCTAGGCTTGTAAGATCCCTGGGGCTGTTAGCCTAGTAACCTCCTGTGATCCTATAAAGTCCTTGAGCTTTGAAAATCTGCCGTGAAAATTTAATAACACATGAAGTAGGATCTAGAAGGCCTTAAATGTTTGAGTAGTGAATATCCAGCACTATAACTGCTCACTTTGTTGTTCTGTGATTTTTTAACTAGTTTTTACATGGTTAGTACTACTGAATATTCATTTATAGTTTTATTTTCTGTTTCCTTATTTTATAATTTAATGCCTGTAGGAAAGAAATGGATGTCCCTTAGCAGTAGAGGATTGCCTTTTGATGTTTGCAAAAGTATACTTTAGACCATCCACATATTTTTAAAAGCTGAAGCCTGCCAGTCATAAAGTTCCTGCACTAGCACTCCTAATTTTGAACATGGTACAAGTGTGTGGGTAGTCCCTTCATAATACCTTCTTCCCCCTCCCCCCCGAAGACTATGCCTGTGAGTGGTTTGCTAGGTCAGTACATGTAGTTACATATTTACTACACACAACATGATGATCAATTTCAACAATTGGCTTAAGTATTGGTGTCATTCAAAGGGGATCCAATGCCTGTCAGCCTGTGATGACATGCTCGACAAGCCACGATGCTTCGCTAGGGACGGCTTGCACCTGTCACCCCTGGGCTTTTGGATATTGGCAAAGGCTCTTGCTTCCCTCATAGTGCCTTTTTTAGGCAAGGCTCAAAAGACAAACCCACCTCCATAGGTATCACAAGGGATAAGAAACTAAGAGTAATGCTACTCAACGCCAGAAGTCTAAACCTCAAGATGCACGCACTCAAAACTCTCCTTAGCATGGAGAACATCGATATCTGTGCAGTAACAGAAACCTGGTTCAAGGCTTCCGAGAGCACCCCCGCACTACCAGGTTATACCTCATACCATGCTTTTCGGCCCCAAAACTTGGACCGAACCACAAAAGGAGGGGGAGTATCAATATTCGTCAAAGATACCCACACCTCCAGGTTGGTGGCACAGGACGAAGCATCAGAGACTGTACATGTGCAACTAACAGTGGGTAAAACTGCCTTCCAGTTTATAGCCCACTACAGACCACCCTCTCAAACCCAGGAACCCCACTCGGCCTTCCTGAGAACACTGAAAAATATGAAGGTCTCTCCAAACACCATTATATTGGGCAACTTCAACTACCCAAACATAGACTGGGAGCATTACTCTAGCTCCAACACCCTAGCCCAAAGGTTCCTAGAATTTATAAACTCAAGTGCTATGGAGCAACTTATTACCACTCTCACAAGAGGGGAAAACATACTGGACCTGATCATCACCAACATGAGGACTCTATGCTCCAGACCAGAAGTGTATCCCTCACTGGTAAGATCAGACCATAAACTAATCTCACTGGATATTCACATCCCGACCCCACTCCCTGCCCAGAAAACTGCAGTGAAAAACTTCTCTAAAGCAAATTTCACACTCCTCAAAACCGACCGCAGAATCCTTTATAAACGCATTCTATGAACACCTTCAGGAATGCATGGATCATGCATTCCCAAATAAAACCAAGACTCAATCCTGCAAAGGCAGACATCCTGTCTGGTGGACCCCAGCCATAAACAAACTGTACAATAGAAGGAGGAAGCTACTACATGATGGAGCAAAATCCCAAAAAGGGAAGGCATCTCTGATCAGTGTTAGCAAAAAACTACAGGCACTCATAAAATCGTCTAAGGCCAGCTTCGAGAGAAAATTTGCACAGGACACTAAGAATAATCACAAGGCTTTCTTTAGTTATGTTAGGAACCTGGGTGGGAATTCCCAGATATGCTCAGAAGTAGTCCAAAATGACAAAAAGTGCACCGAACCCACAGACATTGCCAACATACTAGCTGACAGGTTCAGCGTAACCCCCCCCCCCCAACCAAAAAGGCAAATATCTATCCCAGCAGAGTGCTGCCCCCCCTGACATCTCAGATGCTCAGGTAAGAGCCGCTCTCTCCAAAGCAAAAAACACAGCATCAATGGGACCAGACGGTGTCCTGGGCTGCATCCCACATGAACTCCAAGAAGAGCTAAACCCAAACATAAAACTACTGTTCAATCCAAGCCTTACTACAGGATATGTACCCAAAGAGTGGCGTACAGCAACAGTGGTCCCTCTCCACAAAGGTGGTGCCTCAATGGATCCTGGAAACTATCGCCCCATAAGCTTGACTAGCTTGGTCTGCAAAGCTATGGAAAGGATCATCATGGACCTTATAAATAAAGATATTGGGGACCTACAGACACTGGATCCTACCCAGTTTGGCTTTCTTAAGGACAGATCCTGCCTCTTAAACATGGTCGATTTCTTTGACCCCGTCACCAAGGCCATTGACGAGGGGAAGGTGGTCAACACAGCCTACCTGGACCTCGCAAAAGCCTTCGATACAATATCCCACTCGGGCATTATAGATAAGCTTACCAGCTTAAATATAAACCCATATGTCACTAGATAGATTGCAAACTGGCTCAAGGACAGAACCCCACATGGCTAGAATTGCTGGAGCCATGTCAGACTCCAAACCAGTTACAAGTGGCGTCCCACAAGGCTCAGTCCTGGGACCTCTCTTGTTCGGTATATATTTCTCAGAGGTACAGGCCAACACGAAAGGACTGTGGCTGACCAAGTTTGCAGATGACTGCAAACTGGTCACCATAATCGACTCTCCAGCCGACACAAGCATCCTCTAAAAGGGCCTCATAGAAACAGACAACTGGTGCCAGAGCCTTGGCCTCAAGCTAAACACCAAAAAGTGTATAGTCATCCCCTTTGGCAAAAACAAAGTGCCCACAAATTACCACATAGGTGGTAATCCATTAAGTACAGAAGAAGTAATTAGGGACCTGGGGACCCAAGTTGATAGCAATCTCTCATTTGACAACCACGTGGCCAAAGTGGTTAGGAAAACATTTTATATAGCCCACCTAATCATGAAGGGATTCACATCTAGATCAGGGGAGGTCATCGTGCCTCTTTACTCATCCCTCATCAGGCCCATAATTGAGTACAATGCCCCTTTGGGATGTACCTTACCAGACACCTGCAGCAACTGGAAAGACCCCAAAAGTACCTCACCAAGAGGATCAAAGGGCTCAAACAGATGCCATATGCTGCCTGGTTAAAGAAACTCCAGCTCTACTCAGTGGCATACCGCCTGCTCAGAGGCGATCTGTGCCTGACGTATAAAGTCATATCCAACCCGGAATTAATGGACATGCTGCACCTCAGAAAATCCAAATCCCATCGAGCTACGTGTTCGAGAGACTTGAACCTCAGCACTGAAATAAATAGGACATGCTGGAGGGACAGATTCATAACCCAGAGGCTCCCTTCACTCTGGAATAAAATCCCAGTCCAGGTTAGGCAGAGTCCCTCATTGACTCTCTTCAAGAGGAATCTTGATGAGTGGCTGGGAGATCATAGGTTTACCCCGGGTATCACTTCTGTGTCACTGTTAGACGGAGGCACAGTATACTAACCTCGAAAAAGGGCATAGCAAAATTAATTTAAAATGGGTGGCGAAAGCCAAACACACTCTGGTTAGGCTTATAAATGCCCTAGGGCAGATAGCCTAGTGTGAACCTATGAACATTGTGTTTCAATGTGGTTTTTAAGTGACTTTTACTTTTCCATTAGTTTTTTTTTGGGGGGGGGGGGGCTGATTTTTTTTTTTTCCATCATTCGTCAGTGGTAGATCTGACAGAGTATGTTGTTACTCACTGTGTTACTGCATTTCCTTAGGGTGTTTTTGCTGTAACTGTTTATACCTCTGAAGATCCTTTAGCATTCTTAATTCTATTTGTGGTGCAGCAGCTCTATTTCCTGCTCAGCAGAAAAGAATAGAGAGAGGTGCTGTAGCTGCCTCACTCCCAGGGAGACATTACTCTTAATATTATGATTCTTGCTGCAGTGTTCTTGTTGTTCAAACATGGACAGTTACAGTGACCACATCACATAGCTGCATTTTAAATTATTAGAACCAAGTCCGGACCCCATATTGTTTTGTTAAGTGATCCACTCTCACCTAGTCTATGAATAGTGATAATCGCCAATCCATTGAGTAGTGAGACATTGAATGTTTTTGCTACATGATCTTGATAGTTTCAGCTGTCGTGCCTGTCTGCAAAAGGTCAGCGTAAAGGGGAGGTAAACATTGATGTTTTTCTCTACCCTGAAACTACTTGTGTTACAAAAATACAAGCATAGCATTTTTCCATCTAGATATAAGTATATCATACTACCAATATCAGCCTCATTATGCTTGATATTGATTCTTACAAGAAACTTGCAACTTAAAATAAGTGTCATTACAATTTCATGTCGGGCTATTTATTAATGCCTTGGTTATCAAAGGTGATAGCTAATAAGGAAATTGCTTATTAAAGGAACCCTCTGAAACTGTGGGAAGAGACCAAATTGGGCCTTATTTGTAAAGCAGAAGGTTCAGACCTGTTCTGGATCACTGTAAGATCACCATAGTGAACATTGCTGTGGGTGGTGGCCTGATGTTTGGCTAGACTACCAGAGCATTGCACCCTTCCCCATCAACTGGGCTGAATCCACCTCCCAGGGATATCTGCATACATACTTTACAAAGGTGGTGCCAGTCTGCACCATCATTGGCTCTTTCTTGCTAATGAGGGCTTATTTAAAAGCTCTCATTAAGTTACCTACTAGGTAGATATTCAGAATTACTTAAGTGATCTTCTCAACAACCTGCCATCTGCAGTGAGAAAAGAAAGTTCCAGAATACTGACTTTCCCAGAGATAAATGAGGTTAGTGAAGGCCAGGTATCCTGTGGAAGGAAGAAGTCGGGGGATGATGAACTGGGTACCCACTATTGTCCTTGAATGCCTAGCCAGTGAAGAGGGGGATGGAGGGGAGGGATCCTTACTACAACAGCAATCCTTAAACATCAGCTGTTGTGGTAAGTTCCTTACACAGTTGTGTTATGTTCTTCATATTGATCACTGTAGCAGTAATCATCATTACAGTGATGATTCCCAAAGCTGCAGAAGATCCCAGAGGCAAATCCAGCCCTAGATCTAGACAAAATGTCCAGGTTACAAATGCTTAGAGAAGGTGTGGAGAAAGGACAAGTAGGCTGTCTCCAGAATTTCCTGAGCACTCTCCCTTTCAAAAAAAAAAAAAAACGAACAAAAAAAACAGGGGCCACTGTGCCTCTGGAAGAATGAGGCTATACACATTCCTGCATTCTCTTACTAGGGTAACATTGAGACACCATTTGGAAATGGTTTGTTTTTCATTAGTAGCAGGTAAAACAAAAAAGTTGCGCTCTCCATTGTTTTTGGTTTTGTGCAATTAATACTTTAGCTGTCTATGATCATCCAGTGAGTGTGATATTCTTTCTGCCCTTTTATTTATTTATTTATTTATTTATTTTTTTTTTTTTTTGCGGACTAGGGGAAAAGACTAGCAACTGGAACTGGATAGATGGTTCAGTTCCAGTTCTCAGATCACTTGAGATAAAAAAAGGGGGGTAGGTAAGTAAGCTTATCCTGTCTTTGTACAACACCAAGAACAGATCTTTGGATGTTAAGGCATGCAGTTCAGATGATCTCTGGCAGAAGTAACACGGCTGTTTTTCATGTCAGGAACTATGAGTGATCTTACTGACACATCTGTTTTTATGGTAAGCTACTTGCACAGTTGTACTTTTCAAACTTCAGCTCCTTAACCAGGGCATTTGAAAAAAAATGACTAATGCTAAACTTGTCAACTATTTAGAATTCTAAGGACTGCTGACAAAACATGCAGCCCCTAATCTGGTAATCTGGAGGTTGCCACTTTAAATAAAAGGTATAGAAGTGAAAAAAAGGTCCTCTGCCACTGAGTACCAAGCACTTCAGCTTTAACATAAGAAATCCTCTCCTTTTAAACTGTAGCAAACCGGTTGCTACATTTATAGCAACCAGATGCTATATAGTTTATGCTACACAAGGAGAACCAAGTGCTTCAGTTCTGACTACAGTTTGAATGCCACTAATGCACTGCACTGAAGGCCGATAGTCATCTGCTGATTGTGCCCCCTAGTATTTTGTACCTGGGGCAGCTGCTCCCTGGATTAGCTATGCTACAGGACATAGGTACAGCAAACCAGCAAACAGCATGAAACAAATTTTGTTAATGTTACAGATGACATCCTTCAGACCATGGTTACAGCAGGAGCTGCCAAAGTGAATTCTGTGTATACTTAACCAAAACCTTTAATGTAGTTAACCATGATCAGGTGCTCCACAGACTTTGAGGGTTCAGTCTACATTTTACTCATCAGTCTGGTTCAGAAACTGTCTTTCTGGTAGATGTAGTGCACAAACTTATTTACTCTCCTTGATGTCTAGAAGTGTATTGTTAACTATTTAAGGTTTAAGCTGATCTGTCTATGTCTTAGGACAAGAGAGAGTATTTTGAGATCTGTAGTCTGGATCCCATTCCCTTTATCCAAATCAGAGCAGTCTGTATCACAAAGAGATGTGTTCCTTTTCCTTTTCAGTAGTTGGACTCCAAACACAGAAGGCCTTTCTAAGTCTGGTTCTAAGCTTTGCAAGAATTGCAGATATCCCTGAAGCCAGCTTAGTCTACTCTTGTGAGGGAGGTTGGAGGAGGCATAGGGATGGTAGGGGGATTGTTATCCACAAGTGGGCAGGTTTGGCTTTATGGCGATCTAGGTTTCTGAGTGGTTCTTGGGCTTGGATGCATCTACTGGAGATTTAGGAGCCGGGGGGGGGGGGGGTGTTCCCTAGTTGTGACTTCTTAGTCACATAAACGTCCTCCTCAACAGTTAACAGTGGGGAAACTACCCTCAAGTTATTTTGAGGTATTGATGTTCAAAAGCAGACATCTGCTGAATTGCGTTGTTTCTTTGGACCAGGAAAACATGTTAGAAGCCATTCATGTGGTGATCTCTGAAGGTGCACTGCTGGAGAACTCACCTGTGGTAAACATCGGGGCTGGGGGCTGATCAGGCACTTATAATGTGCTTACAGTGCTGACATCTTTGGACGTAGAATCCTTAAGAAATTCTTCATACTCCATTATCTCCTTGAACTTCTTTTGCTCCTCTTTTTTGAGGGAATATCTTATTGACTAGTGAGGGAGACCAAAGACATGACAGGCTTATCAAAGTTAGGCTGCTAGCATGCTCTTTTTTTATGGAGGCTTATGTAACTTGATGTTTTGCTGTGATATTCTTACAAATACTGCAGGCGTTAACATCATGTTCCAGACCTAAACAGTAGGCAAATAAAATTCTGACTATCTTTAAAAGATGTCTGGCATTTGCAAATGCACTTCCTATGCTTAGGTGACAGTCATACCCAGCACCTCCTTGTGGGGCAGATGATTCACAGATGGCTACATTTTTTTGCACCAAAAAAGGCTAACCTGTTCAGATACAAAAAAAAAGGCAGAAAAAGAGTCCCCAAATGGGTACTTCTGTACACTTGTGGCCTGAACCCAGCTAACTGACACGTGCACCTCCTGTAGCAGACAGTGTATTGTGCATTCAGCAATCATAACAAGAAAGAATTGAAGATGGCCAGGCATATGCCACCTTTGTGCTAGATATGTGAGGACATCTGAGCTAAGATGAGAGGGGAAAGGTGCTGAGCTCTGAAAGTCTATCCAGATACTGGACCTTGGCCTGCATCAGAGATTTTATAGGTTATGTTTGCAATAGTGACCATACTTCAACATGTAAAATTGTGGTAAGTTGACTATGCAACTGTACTGTTCACTAGTTACCTCTCTAATAAGATATTTAAGTTTGTAGCTAATAACACTACCACACACACACACACACACACACACACTCACACTGTCGACACACACACACTCACAGTCGACACACACACACACGTGGATATCCTACCATGGGGCTTGCTCCTTATTTGTTGTGCCTTATATGCAGATGGCATGGTAAATAGTAAAGCCTTAAAATCTCCCAATATTTTAGAAAAAAACTCTCCAAAATGAATTTAGCATTCTATGGAGCAACATTTAACTATCAGTATGTAAAAATTTATTGCAGTGCTACTACAGACTGTGAAAAGGCTAGCCTCAGCACAGTGCCTTACTGTCAAAGATTGACTAGGAACTATTTAAATCACTGACTGTAAATTAAAACCAAGTTTAGGAATAATACTGGACCAAAATCTTTCCTTCTATTCATATACAGTGTACCAAGCAGATATTCAACTCGGATTCTTAAATAGTATTGCACTTCTTTTAAGTGAATGTACTGCTGCTTATTATATGGTATGGTTTACCTATAACTGCATTGATAGCTCCTCAAGACACATCTAGGGGCCTAGATGGAGAGATGATAAGCAAAGGAGAATAGTATTGCTGGAAATGAATTCATTCTCAAGACTTGGTGGGTACCTTCGTGAGGTGGACCCTGCTTTTACCAAATCTCCTCAAGGTGATACCAGTATATAAAACTGTATTTTATATAGCATATATCATGGTCAGAAGAAGGTTAAAAAATAAGAAAGCTAGATGTCCAGCCCTGGTATGTACAGTGGTGTCAAGACTGGAAAAAATTACTGTGTAGAATCCTCAAAACACAGAAATACTCCTACAGTTGTGTTAGGCCAGGCTAAGGAGAGGGAATGGACCCTGTTGTAGAAAGTAGCAGTAGTAGTTCACAAAAACTGACAGGTGAGAAAAGAGCAATAAAGGTGCTAGATTGGACTGTTGAGGATTAGGAAGAAATTAAGATTATTATTATTATATGAGAAGCCCAGAATTTCCAGATAGAAGATGTTCAAAAAGATTGAGAGAAATTAGAGGAAAGAAAAATACTTGTACAAGAAAAACTCTCAAAAACTTCAAATGAAAAACATTACATAGACCAAGAAACTTTAGGCCATTTGGAAAAAGATACAACAGAGAAGTGAAATAGAACAAAACCTAGAGATTTTTGAAAATTATAAAAAAAGGAACATGGACATGGGAAAAAAAAGCAATATGATATGGTGCAATATTTATGCAACAGAGAAAGCCAAACTAGTAAAGAAAAAAAAGCAGCTCAAAAAGATATTTGAAGAGAAATACAGGCAAAGGCACCGAGATATGGAAAATATAAGACCACAAGGGTTGAACGTAGAGCAGAAGATTAGTGAGCCCTTCGACCCCAGTTCCTGATGCTCCTCCACCTTCCTTGGTTTCAGCTGCTATGTCATCAAAAAACAAAAAGCCTAAGAAAAGGACTCTGCAGAGAGTGGCAATCCTTCTGTGTTTGCAGTCTGATTCTGGGGTGCCTTTGCACCACACAGATCTCATGACTGCCAAGCCAAAGCCAACTGGCATGACCCCTTGGGAAGCCTGCAGCAGACTAGTCAACTTTGCTTTGTTCGAAGTCAATATTTTTTGTGTCTGAGGTTATTAAGCAGGCCTCAGCATCTGACGTCTTTACAGAGGGAGAGGGTTCATCTTCCATGGTTGTTCTGCAGGAACACACATCATTACCACAGAGGTTTTAGTCACCTGACACAGGTCTGAGTTCTCTCTTACTAAATGGACGTTTAAAGCAGAGACCAAGCAGCCTACTTCAGCCTGTGCCCCAGAATTTTCTCAGGCCCAAATGCATTGCAGGCAACTTCTTATCCTGACTTCCTTCAGACCACTAGCTATTCTCCCAGTCCATGTGGTATTAGATGATGTCTTCGAAAACATCTCTCTACAACCAAACTCTGTATTCTCCTCCAAGGAAGCCAGATCAATTTTTATACAGTGCTTTATACTCTCAACCACTTTTACAGACCAGTAGAAACTCATTATCTCAAACCAGTGGGTACTAAACATCACAAAAAAGGTTACCTCATTCATTTCAAAGAAAGGCCTCCCTGTTTAGGTATACCCAAACCACCAAAAGACCAAGACACCCCCCCCCCAATCTTACAAGAACTCTTTCAATAGGGATCCATTCAACCAGTCACTGCTGTGGAGGAGGCAGCAGGGTTCCACTCCAGGATTTTTCTTGTTCCAAGAAAGGAAGGAACTTGGAAGCCAGTTTTATACATGTACTCCCATTATTGAACCACAAGTACCAGTATGACTCAGTCATAGTTCACGTGAGTGTAAATGACCTGAGATGTATCTCCCTCGACTATATGAAGAGAGACGTTGTGGAGCTCTCTGAATGTGTCCCAGGTTTGTATGAGCCTAGCACGGAGCAGCACCTTACTTTCTCCAAGAATGATACCACAATATGAACAGAAGATGGCTGACTTTAATAACTGACTTATCTGGTGTCATTGTAAGGAGGTGCAATATTCGTCAGCGTGGAAGGAGATAGTCAGTAGACCACACTGCATTGCAAGGTATGGTCTTTACCTCTTCCCCTCTAGGCTTTTGAATATTAACCAAAACATTTTCCTCCCTAGTAGTGCCTTTTTCAGCGAATGCCAAACTGAAAATACTTCGGACATAGCAAATCAAAACCAAGAAAATCTGAAGGTGATACTGCTCATTGCTAGGAGTCTAAACAAAAAAGCTACACTCCCAACAAGCTCTTCTTACCTTAGAGAATACTGTCGTCTCTGTGATCACTGAGCTATGGTTTAGAGCCACAGAGAGCACACCAGCAGTGCAAGGCTATAACCTTTCATACATTTTAGACCATCTAGTACAAAGACTGGGACTAAAGGTGGAGGTGTCCCAGTTTACATCAAAAATAAATGCACCTCAAGGCTGGTCAAACAGGACAATGCAGTTGAGCTTCTACAAGTTTAAATCACAACAGGCAAAATCCCATACCACCTCTTTGCAAACTGTAGGTCCCCCTCTATGACCCAGGAAACCCATAACATGTATTTAAACTTATTGAAAACATTCATCATCCAACCTAATACCATATTCATGGGCAACTTTAATTACCCCACTATTAGCTGGAAATCATATATGACACCAAACATGCAGGCACAGAGATTCCTGTATTTTTGTAAATACAAACTCTCTAGACCAGATTATCAGTACACCAACCAGGAGTGCAAATAACAGGAAAGATAACTAAATAGCAGAATTAATTATATATAAAAAGAAAAACAGTATTGCAGGTTAAACATGTTATTCTGTGAGGATAAACAAAAATTCTTGTAGTGCCAGAAACAAGTATAATTTTCAATAGGAAATGTAAAGGGAGATTCTGCATAGTGAAGTTTGGGAAGAAAATAGAATTTATAGGGATAAAATATGTACTAATTTCTGAGTAGTGAGGACTAGACAGAGTTTAGTTCAATTAGATAGATAGTTGCCTAGTCAGGTTTAGTACAGGGGCACAGCCAGTGTGTTCTAAGGAAGGGTTTTGGTCTATTTTTGAAGAGTGATAGAGAGGGAAGAGAGGAGAGGTCACTGGGGAGAAGATTCCAGGTTTTTCCAACAGCATTGGAGAAGAGAGATTCGCCAGCTTTGTTGTTAGGTTTAGAAATGTATAAAAGATTTTTGTGAGAAGAACGCAGTGATTTCAGATTTGTGTATGGAGTGATGAGGGTAGATAGACTAGGAGTGCAGGAAGGTTTATAAAGAGTTTTATGGGTGATGGTTAGTTGATGGAATTTAATCAAGTTTTGTAGTTCAAGCCATCCCAGCTGCTTTATATTTAAGCAGTGGTGGGGTCTGTAAGGGTTACCTGTTGCAAATCTAGCAATATTATTGTAGGAAGTTTCCAGTTTGCTGAGGTTATTTTTTGAAAGGTTAGTAAAAATAGGTGAGGCATAAAGGAGGGTAGAGATTAGATGAGTATGGGCTATAGTTGTTCTAGCTGTGGGAGAAAGGTATGATTTAATTCTATAGAGGGAGCCAAGTTTTTTGTTGACAGTTTTTATTGTATTGTTGATATGGATGTCAAAGTTCAAGTTGTTATCAATGGTGATTCCCAGTAGTTTGGCAGATGATATTACCTTACTTTCCACCTTAGGTCAATTTAAAACTAGACTCAAACAACATTTGTCACTTAACTGGCTATGTCAATGTATCAAGCCTGGCTAACTCGAATGTGTAAAAATCTGTTAACCAGTTTACTGTGTAATTTAATTTAATCCTGACCTGTGCTCAGGACTAACTGTAACCTGTGGAACTTGTTTAACTTGCTTATGTAATCTCTGTAAATAGTCTGTTTGTAATATGTAATGCTGGTATTATGTAATGCTGTATCTGCTTACCCTTGGTGCTTTTCTCCCCGGGCCTCCGCTGAAAATGGACATGCATCCAGTCGGACTATCCCGGTCAACAAATGTAAAATAAAATAAATAAAATAAAAATAAATGTGTCAGGTGATATGATGGTGCCGTTAGTGGATATAACTGAGAAATCAAGTGGAGAGGACTTGTGGGTTGGATTAAAGAGGAGGAGTTTAGGTTTTTTGGGGTTCAAAATAAGACAAAGTTGTGTAAACCATTGTTCAACTGTGTTAAATACTTTCTGGGTAAGAGAGAGAAGTTCAGATGTGGATTTGGTTGAGCATATAAGTTTCGAGTCATCAGCATATTGTATGCATGTGGCTTGGGGGATGGCTAGATGAAGGTCATTAATAAATATTGAGAAGAGGAGAGGTCCAAGTATAGACCCTTGAGGGACACCCAGTGAAACTGGTTGGAGGGTAGAAAGAGTCTTATGCCAAATAACTGCCTGTTGTCTTTTATCTAGGTAGGACTGGAATCATTTTATAGATGGTGCATCAAATTATATTGATTCTAGTATGTTGAGGAGAATCTGATGTTTGACCATGTCGAATGCTTTAGACAGGTCAATGAATAGTGCCGAAGAGAGGTTATTAAGGTTACAATTTTTGTTAATATAATCTGTAAAGGAAAGGAGGGCAGTGGTAGGTACTGTGTGAAGGTCTGAAACCATGTTGACAGCTGGAAAGTAAGCTATTTTGTGTTAAGTGGTCAAGTAATTGCCTATGGATACATTTCTCCATGATCTTTGCTAGAGGGAAGAGAAGGACAATAGGACGGTAGTTGGAGAGCTCATTAGAGTTTCCGCCTTTATGGAGAGGGATAATATGAGAGACTTTCCACAGGCTAGGTATGTGACCTTCGATAATCATCCTGTTGATCAGAATGGAAACAGGGTAAGCTATGGATTTGGCTGATAGCTGTAGAAAATCGGCAGGTAGTTGATCTGCAGAGGGAGAGAATGGCTTTAGTTTTTTGTATGAGGGTTTGGATGTATGTAGTTGGGACAGGTTGTAAATGAAAAGGAGGGGGTGTGGTAGAGTTATAGGTGGGTATTGTGAAGCTATTAGGTGTTAGCTGACTAGCCAGTGTTTGGATAGTATTTGTAAAGAAGGTATTGAATGTATTGGCTGTATTTATGGGGTTAGTATGGTCAGTGTCTTGAGGGTTAGGTGTGGTGGATTGACCTGGGTGGAGTAGTTGGTTAATGCTAGTCCAGAATTTTTGAGGGTTGTTTTGATTAGTTTGTTGGAATTGTAGGTAGTAATTTTTTTTTTATCAGAGAGTATAGCTTTCTTAGTGTCATTTCTTAACTGTCTAAAGGTTTGTTGGTCAACAGGGTTTTTAGTCATTCTCCATTTGGCCCAGTGTTTATTTCTAAGGTACATTTTGTCTTTGGCTGCTTTTGAAACCATGGGGCAGAGTTGGTTTTAACTCAAATTAATCTGGTTGGAGCATGTTGGTTGAGAATAGCCAGAAATTTAGAGTTAAAGTACTTGATGGCCTCTTCTAAAGGGAGGTATTTTAAGGGAGACCAATTGCATGTTCTTAGTTCATTTTCGAATAGCTCAGGGTTAAAGTTCTTTTTGGATCTGATATTTTTGACAGATTTAGGACTGGGAGTATGGGTTTTGTGTCTGATAATATAGGTAAGTGAGTGGTCGCTTATATCATCAGGGAGAGTTCCTGAATCATAGTTGTGAGGGTGGTGGTTTATGGGAATCCAGTCTAATATGCTAGCTTTCTGGTTAGTTTTATTGATCCTGGTAGGGGATGTAATAGTTTTTGAGTAAAACCATGTAGGTTGATGTGGGTTGTAGGGCAGCTGCTGCAATAGCAGCTCCAGTCAATGTTTATATCTCCTAGGATTATGGTTTCTTGAGGCAAGTATTGGGAAAGCCAGCAAAGAATATTTTCCATAGTGGAAATGTTATTACCGGGTGGAAGATACATACAGATGATATAGATGGATTTGGCATTGTTAATTTGAAGTTTGGAGATGAGAATTTCAGCATTGGGTTTTACCATTACATTTGGGTTATCTGCTTGCAGTAGCCCTCAGTCAGCCTGATTAACAAAGTCTCGAGTCCTGCGTTGGTTGCTGTCCCTTCTTCCATGACGTCAGGTCGTCAGGGGTATAAAACATGCAGCTGACGCCATTATATCAGCCTTTCTTGCTGTGCGGTGCCTGAAGCAGAAGCATTTCGCAAGTGCCGGTCAGCCAACTCCTAAAATTTTCATTTTCGAGTTTCAGAACCAAAGTCTTCAACTAAAGCTAAGTACCCCGTTGGGGAAACTTTTTCTTGCTCCTTACCGATGTCAGTAAAAGTTAATAATTGCATTACTTGTGGAAAGCAAATACCTCACAAAGGTTTTCATTCATACTGTATTCCTTGCCTAGGCCCTGACCACAACATGCCTTGTTGTCGGTTTTGTGCTTTATTTAAACAGCGCACTATCCGTCATTGGTATATTTTCGCTTCTAAATATTTCGGTTCTTGGTTTAATTATCCAGCAATGTCGTTGGTTAGCCTTCCGACTACCGGGATTCTGAAAAAATGCAAAGATAAAGACAGAGGCCGCCGCGGTCCAAACTGCCGACGATGCTTCTCCTAAGCCAGTCACCAGTTCGCAGCCTCTGATACCCGCTACTTCTGACTCACAAGCCTCTACTGAGACCCATTCGAAGTCCGGTATGCCGCAAGATGCTTCAACTGTGGAACCTGCGGATGTCTCTACCTTGGATGTGTCTGGAGCCGCTGTGCAGGCACCAGCTTCTGAGGGTGTATTCAGGCCTATAGACTTGCATATTAAACTGATGCCTCCTTCTTCATTTAGGCCAAAATCTCAAACCATGCCTAAGAAACCAACACCCAGGCCGCATGCTCAGGCCTCTATGCCTAAAAACAAATGATAAGAATGGCTGAAGATCTTATAACTCTAATCAGGGGAAGCCAACGTCCTCCTTCTAAGAGACCTAGGACTGAAGTTATTTATGAATCTTATGAACAGGATTCTGATTTTTCTGATTTTTCCGATGATCTGGATTTTCCCTTATCTACTTATGAGGATTCTGATGCAGAGGACTCTATTCCCTCTGCTTCCCCTCCAGAGGATTTTTCTTTTGGTGAAACCTTACATGCTCTATGGGAGCATTTTCACTGGGAAAGCCAGGATTTTTCTGATTCAAAAAAGAGGCTTAGGGATTTTTTACTCCTGCCTCAGCATAGGCCTTTAGCTATAACTCCTGTACAAACATTGTTGATGATGCTTTCTCAGAATCTAGTTTGCCTCCTGCTCCCAGAAAAACCTGACATATTACAGGGTTCCTGATTCTCACATGTTCCTTTTTAAAAATCCTATTGCGGATCCAGAAACTATTTCTCAGGGACCCAAAGGCGTTAAGGCTTCTACTGCTAAAAATCCTACCCCCTCAAATAGAGACTCCAGAGCGCTGGATAGATGGGGTAAGAAAGTTTACACTTCTGCAACCATGGCCATTAGGGCTTTAAACCGCCAGTTTCATATGTTAAAGTATCAACAACATGTTATTGGATTGCTTAAACAGAAAATGATGTTAATTCCTGACTGCGCTGAAGATAAAGAATTACATGATTTAATGCATTCTGCTGAACAGGTTGGAAAACGTACTTTGCAATGTGGATTTGATTCATTAGAGGCCTCTTGCAGGACCACTGTTACTGGGTCTGTGCTCAGAAGGCTTGCTTGGCTTAAGGAGCAATCTTTGCCTGATCATATTAAAGCTAAATTGTTGGATGCTCCCTTAAATCAGGACCGCCTGTTTGCCAACAAGGCTGAGGAAGTTCTTAAAAAGATGGAAGACGAAGCTAAATCTATGCAGACTGTTAAAAATTTCTTACAAGTTCAGCCTCCTAAATTTAGTAGGCACTGGCCCTTTAAAAATTGGTCCTTTCCAGCCCCCGCAAGGTCTTCTCAAGCCAAACCCAGACACAGCAGAAATCCCAGGTTTCAGTCCCAAGGAACACACAAGACTTAGGTAGTGGAGGGTTTCCACACCCAAACCTGGGAGCAGCAAGACTCCCCCTATGGAAAACCGTCTCAATGACTTGCTTTTAAGACTTCCAAGCACTTCCCAACAGAATGCTCCTTTAGGCGGAAAGATTGGTCTGCAGTTCATAAACTGGCAACTCATTACCCAGGACAAATGGGTTTTAAATATAGTGTCCCAAGGATACAGATTTCATTTCCACATGTTGCCAGCACCAAGCGGGTGGCCTGATGCCCAAAATCAGGTACTATCAAACATGGGGGCTATTCAGTTGGTACCAGAAGTGGAAAAGGGACAAGGTTTCTATTCAAGACTTTTCCTGGTACCCAGAAAAGGCAATACATGGCGTCCTATCCTGGACCTTTCTATTCTAAACACCTTTCTGGTGATTCCAAAATTCAAAATGCTGACTCTTCACCAGCTGCTTCCTATACTAGGCAAGGATGCATGGCTGGCAACACTGGACTTAAAAGAAGCATACCTGCACATCCCAATCAGGGAGTCTTGCAGAAGATACCTACGATTCAAAGCAGGCTACATGCACTACTAGTATTCTGCACTGCCCTTTAGCTTATCTACTGCGCCAGGGGTATTCACAAAGTGCCTAGCTCCAGTCATTGCATTTTGCAGGCAAAGAAATATTCAGATATACCCATACCTGTACGATTGTCTAATTCAGGCAGAAAGCAAGAACATTCTCTTCAGTCATCTGGTCTTTGTTCAAAGGGTACTGACTTGTCTGGGATTCACCATAAAAGAAAAGAATTCCCACCTGGTACCCTGTCAGCAAATTATGTTCCTGGGAGCAAACTTGAATACAACTTCCCGGATGGCTTTCCTCACGCCAGAGAAACAAATACATTTGACAACTTACTTCAAACAAGTGGCCACAAAAACCCAGCTATCTGCAAGGCAAATACTGCAAGCCTTGGGGTTCATGGCCTCATGCATTCTTCTCATTCCATATGCAAGGCTGCATATGAGGAAACTACAATGGTATCTCAAAAGCCTATGGTGTCAACATTCACAGGATCTGGAAGCAAGGATTCCTATCATACCTTGCCTACGCCTAGAGTTCCTTTGGTGAGCAGAGGCTTGCCACCAAAACAGGGGACTATCATTCACGTTACCCCTACCAAACAAATCTTAACAGAAGCATCAGACTATGCATGGTGGCGTCACCTGGTAGGGAAGTGCATTCAGGGCAAATGTAACCCAAATCAAATGCACCTGCACATAAATCAAAAGGAGATGTTAGCTGTACAGAATGCTCTGACAGCCTTCAAGAAACACATTCTTCCAGGACAACTAATGGTAAAGACGGACAACACTACTGTGGTACATAAACAAGCAGGGGGGTAAGCATTCTTACCCCCTCTACAGACTAGCCATAGCATTGTGGAACACAGCCTTGAGCTACCAGGTGAATCTACAAGCTCAATTTCTGCCAGGAAAACTAAATACACTGGCAGACGGACTAAGCAGAAACCTCATGGACCCACACAAATTGAAACTGGAACCAAGGATTTTCAACATGTTGACAAGCAAATGGGGGAGCCCAGATGTAGACCTTTTTGCCTCCCCCCAGAACCATCAACAGGACAAATTTTGCACAAGGATTCCCCACAAGCAAGCTTGGAAAGTGGATGCTCTATCCTTCAGCTGGAAAAAACCTGTCAGTTTATGCCTTTCCCCTCTGCCTCTGCTCTCCAAGGTACTACTAAAGATCAAACAGGACAAGCCAAGGACAGTTTTAATTGCACCAGACTGGCCTCGCCAACACTGGTACCCACTCTTGCGCAGTGTGTCACGCTTGGCTACATGGCACCTACCTCGGACTTCTTCCCTGTTGTCTCAGCAGGAGAACATGATTCTGCACCCTCAGCTGCAAACCCTGAACCTAGCGGCCTGGCTAATTACCTAATCTGTCCTTTGCCATCCCTCAGTGTGGATATCATTTTAGAGGCAAGGAGGCCTAGTACTAGAAAATCTTATACTGCAAAATGGAAAAGATTCTGTGCTTTGAACCAATCTCAAGGAATGAACACAGCAGTGCCCAATTTACCTCAGATTCTACAATACTTGACTGAGATGCTTCATAAGGGCTTGTCTTTTTCCTCCATCAAAATTCATGCCTCAGCCATTTCAGCTCATTATAGCACAGAACCTCCCCTCTTCTCTCACCCACTGCTCAGGCAGTTCTTTAGAGGGGCCAAAAATCTAAGGCCACCCAGGAGAGCTCCAACTCCAGCCTGGGAACTTAACTTCGTCTTGGAGAAACTAACTCTTCCTCCTTTCGAGCCAGCTGCTACTGCAGATTTAAACTTTCTTTCCTGGAAAGTAGCTTTCCTTTTGGCAATCACTTCTGCAAGAAGGGTATCTGAATTACAGGCCCTTATGGCAGTGGAACCTTTCATCATTTTTCATGCGGACAGGGTGGCTCTCAGAACCAGTCGCTCCTTCATGCCCAAGGGTGGTATCCATTGTGGCTCTTAATCAGTCCATTCATTTGCCTACCTTTATTCTTAACCCACAGAGCAAAGGGGAACGGATACTGCACTCTTTAGATGTGCACAGACAGCTTAGATTCTACTTGGACAGGACTAAACCTCAAAGGAAATCTGAACAACTACTGGTGGCATTTGCTGCAGGAACAGAGGGGAAAGCTATTTCAAAACAAACCATTTCAAAATGGATAGGCCACTGTATTCATTTCTGCTATAAGTACCATGGAAAACTTATCCCACAGGGCATCAGACCCATTCAACCAGGGCTGCATCTACCTCTACAGCCTTTCTCAGGGACATCCCTACTGGAACATCTTAGAAGCTGCTACCTGGAGTTTTGTACATACTTTCACCAAGCATTATCACTTGCCAATTTTCTCTAAATCCAGGGCTGGCTTTGTCACTGCAGTCTTGCAGGGCGTTATAGCTGGTCCTAATTCTATTTAAATTCCTCCTCCCAACCTTAGCTTTGGGAATCTACCCAAATGTAATGACTGCAACAGTGAAACACGAAGAACATAGTACAGTTGTGTAAACTTACCATAAATGTAGATGTTCGAGTGTATTCACTGTTGCAGTCCTGGTTACTGTGCCTCCAGCCCCCTTTTCTTCCTTTGGCTGTACCTCTACTCTCACTTACTATGCTCTAAAAGCTTTTTGGTGTATTTGCTTTTCTGTTGGAGGTATATCCTTGTATTTGTAGATTTAATTGCTTCCCATTAGGGGGGCACCTGACATCTGGGACAAGAAAAACTGATGTAATGGTGTCGGCTGCATGTTTTATACCCCCTGACGACCTGACGTCTTGGAAGAAGGGACAGCAACCAACTCAGGACCCAAGACTTTGTTAATCAGGCTGACTGTGGGCTACTGCAAGCAGATAACCCAAATGTAATGATTGCAACAGTGAATACACTCAAACATCTACATTTATGTTAAGTGTACACAACTGTACTTTCCACTGTATTTGGCATTCATCAGACCTGTCATTAAGTGCAATACCCCCCTTTGGTATGTCTCTAACCAGAAATATCCAACAATTGGAACGTCCACAGATGTGGAAAATAGGGCGTAAGCAACATGCCTATGCAGACTGCCTCAAAGCCCTATCCCTGTATTCTGTCTCTTACAAGCTGTCGAGGGGAGATCTGTGCCTGGCATACAGGGCATTGTCAGACCCCGCCCTGATGGACCTCATGCATATCGGCAAAACAAACAGCACCAGAATTACCCATTCTAAAGACTTAAACCTTCCCTGTGATATAAGTAGAACCTTCTGGAGCGACAGATATGTGTCCCAGAGACTACCCATTCTCTGGAATAGGCTCCCCATCCATATGAAGCAGAGTTCCTCCCTAGCCCAATTCAACTGTAACTTGGACAGTTGGATGGGGAACAGGAAATTCATCCATGGTTTGGCACCTATGTCTCTAATGGACACAGGCAGCATGTAAATGGTTCATCTCTCAGGCCCCTGCTTGTGAATGTTTCATCTTCCAAGCCTGTGCTTACCCTTACCAAGGGGATGTGAACTAGTCAGATGATGTTCTTCGTGTTTCACTGTTGCAGTCATTACATTTGGGCAATCTGCTGGCAGGTTGCCCTCAGTCGGCCTGAGTAACATCCTGTGTCAGTTGCTGTCTCCTCTTCCATGACGTCAGGTCATCAGGGGTATAGAACATGCAGCCGACGCCATTTTATTCTGTCTTTCTTGCCATGCAGTGCCCGAAGCAGAAGCAGTTCGCAAGTGCCGGTCAGCCGACTCCTGAAATTTTCGTATTCGAATTTCAGAACCGAAGTCTTCAAATTAAAGCTAAGTACCCCTTTGGTGAAACTTTTTCTTGCTCCTTACCGATGTCAGTAAAAGTTAATAATTGCATTACTTGTGGGAAGCAAATACCTCATAAGGATTTTCATTTGTACTGTATTCCTTGCCTAGGCCCTGATCACAACGTGCCTTGCTGTCGGTTTTGTGCTAAATTTAACCCGCGGTGATGGTGCTGCGGTAGCGTTGTCACCTCACAGTAAGACGCTGTCCAGTTTGATTCTCAGCTAGAGCGTCTTCTGCGTGGAGACATGCGTGAATGGGCATCAGGGCTGGTAACTCGGCACGTAAAAATCAACTACCAATCATTAGCGGACCGGAGTTCCGCAGTGGCGACCCCTAACCGGGAAAAGCCGAAAGACACAACAACTGTTAAGTGTCGGTATATTTTTGCTTCTAAATATTGTGGTTCAAGATTTAACTACCCTGAAACGTCATCGGTTAGCAATCCGACTACCGGAGTTCACAAAAAAAACACAAGGAAAAAGACAGACCATTGAGGTCCAAAACCAACGACAAAGCTTTCTTCTAAGCCAGTCACCGGTACTCAGTGAGGCGCTTTTGCAGCCCGATACCTGCTACTTTTGAGTCGCAGGCCTCTACCGAGAACCATTTGGAGTCCGGTATGCCACAAGATTTGCAAAGTATTGAACCCGCGGATGTATCTCCCTTGGATGGGTCCGGAGCTCCTGCTGAGCAGGCACCGGCTTCTGAGGGTGTTTTCAGGCCTCAACATTTTTACATTAAACCGACAGCAGCAAAAAAAAAACAAAGTCAAAAGCAACTTCTATGTCTAAAAAACCCTACGCATGAGCCACGTGCTCAGGCCGTTATGACTAAAAAACAGATGATCAAAATGGCTGAGGATTTAATTACCTTGATCAGGGGTTCCCAACCCCCCACCCCACTAAGAGGTCTAGGCAAGGCACTGATTATGAATCTTCAGATCAGGTTTCCATTTCTTCTGATTCCTCTTCTGATCAGGAATTTTCTATTCCACCCTATGAGGATTCTGATGCAGAGGAATCTATCCTATCTGCATCTCCTCCTGAGGATTACTCTTTTGGAGAGACTTTGCATACTTTAAGGGAACATTTTCACTGGGAGAGTCAAGACTTCTCTGAATCAAAAAAGAGGCTTAGGGATTTCCTCCTTCTTCCTCAACATAGGCCTTTGGCTATACCTCCTGTATTAGACATTGTTGATGATGTGTTCTTGGAATCAAGCATGGCTCCTGATTCCCTGCCTCCGGCTCCTAGTAAGACAGACAGATATTACATGGTTCCTGACTCTCACAAATTTCTTTTCAAAAATCCTGCTGCTGATCCTGAGACTATTTCTCAGGGTCCCATGGGTGTTGAGGCTTCTACTGCCAAAAATCCTACCCCATCTGATAGAGATTCCAGGGTGCTGGATATATGGGGTAAGAAGGTTTATACGTCTGCAACCTTGGCAATCAGGGCTTTAAACTGCCAGTTTCATATGCTTTAATATCAGCAGCATGTTATGGACTTACTGAAGCAGAAAATGATGTTGATTTCTGATTGTGTGGAAAATAGAGAGTTACATGATTTATTGCCTTCAGCAGAACAGGTTGAAAAGCATACTTTGCAATGTGGTTTTGATTCCTTGGAGGCCTCTTGTAGGGCCACCGTTACTGGATCTGTGATTAGAAGGCATGCCTGGCTGAAGGAACAAAATCTGCCTGATCATGTTAAAGCTAAATTGTTGGATGCCCCTTTGCACCATGATACTCTGTTTGTTAAAAAGGCAGAAGAGGTTTTAAAGAAAATGGAAGACAAAGCTAAATCTATGCAAACTGTACAAGATTTCTTGCAAGTGCAGCTACCCAGGTTCAGTAGGCACTGGCCTACTAAAAATTGGTCCTTTCCTGTGTCCAACAGAGCCACTCAGGGCAAACCCAGGCACTCAAAAGGCTCCAGATATCAATCACGGGGTTCTTACAGGTCAAAGCAATGGGGTGCCTCCACCTCCAAATCTGGAGGAAACAAAGCACAACCCTACAGTAAGTAGTCTCAATGACTTTCCTCTACCATCTCCAAGCATTTATCTTTTGGCAGCCTCCTTGGGGGGAAAAGTAGCACTTCATGCTCAAAATTGGCAGTTAATTACCCAGGACAAGTGGGTATTAAACATAGTATCCCAGGGGTACAGATTTAATTTCCATACTTTGCCAGTTCCAAACGGATGACCGGATCTGCCACAAAACCAGTGGGCAGTGGCCCAGAAAAAAGTCATGTCCCTCATGGATATGGGGGCTATTCAACCGGTACCAGAAAAGGAAAAAGGACACGGATTTTATTCGACCTTTCCTGTTACCCAGAAAAGACAATTCATGGCGTCCGATACTGGACTTATCGATTCTGAACACATACCTGGACATTCCAAAATTCAAAATGCTGACTTTGCAGCAGCTACTGCCTATGCTAGGCAAGAATGCTTGGTTAGTCACTCTAGACTTAAGAGGCATACCTGCATATCCCAATAAGGGAATCATGCAGAAGATACCTCCGCTTCAAAGCAGGTTTTTTGCATTACCAATTCTCTGCAATGCCCTTTGGCTTATCTACTGCGCCCAGGGCCGTTACAAAGTGCCTGACACCAGTAATTGCATTCTGCAGACAAAGAAACATCCAAATTTATCCTTATCTGGACGATTGTCTCATTCAAGCAGAGGACAAGGACACTCTTCAACATCTTACGTTTGTAAAAAGGCTTCTAGCATGCCTAGTGTACACCATAAACGAAAAGAAATCACAACTGATGCCCTCTCAAATAATTACATTACTGGGTGCAAGCTTGAATACAACTGCCCAGATGGCTTACCTCACACCAGACAAACAAAGGCAATTGACAACATGCTTCAAACAAATGGCAACAAAAACCCAATTATATCTGCAAGACAAATTCTGCAGGCTTTGGGATTCATGGCATCCTGCATTCTACTGATTCCATATGCGAGACTGCATATGAGGAAACTTCAATGGTACCTAAAATGTTTATGGAGTCAACATTGTCACAGCCTGGAAACAATGATTCCTCTTATTCCCTGTCTGCAACAGGAGTTTTGTTGGCGGGCAGAGACATGTCACCAAAACAAGGGACTGTCATTTACTCTACCCCCTGCCACTCAAACCCTAACAACATATACATCAGACTATGCTTGGGGGCCTACCTGGCAGGGAGATGCATTCAGGGCAAATGGAGCCCAAGCCAAATGCATCTGCATATCAACCAGAAAGAAATGCTACCTGTTCATAATGTTGTGACAGCCTTCAAGGACTTACTTCATCCAGGACAACTACTAATAAGAACGGACAACACTACTTTTATGTGGTACATAAACAAGCAGGGGGGGTACACACTCATACCCCCTTTGCAGACTAGCCATGGCCTTGTGGAACACAGCCTTGACTTATCAAATACATCTTCAAGCACAATTCCTGCCAGGAAAGCAAAATACTCTGGAAGACGACCTAAGCAGAAATCTTGTGGACCCGCATGAATGGAGACTGGATCCACAAATCTTCAACAGGTTAACACAGAAACAGGGGAGCCCAGACATAGATCTATTTGCCTCTCCCCAAAACTATCAGTTGGACAAATTTTGCACAAGAACTCATCACAAAAAAAGCATGGAAAGTGGATGCTCTATCCTTCAGCTGTAAAAACCTAACCATCTATGCCTTTCCCCCTCTGCCTCTACTCTCCAAGCTCTTACTAAAAGACAGGAAAAAAACAAAAATGATCCTAATTGCTCCGGACTAGCCTCACCAGCAGTGATACCCGCTTCTAAGGAATATGTCATACCTTCCTCAGTGGTACTTGCCTCAAACACCTCATCTACCCTCTCAGCAGAATTTTCAAATTCTACATACTCGGCTCCAAACTCTGAATCTTGAACATGGCTGAGCAACTAATTATTCAAACCACATCTCTCCGTAAACCTGTGATGGATGTCATTTTGGAAGCCAGAAGGCCTAGTACTAGAAAATCTTATGCTGATAAATGGAATAGATTCTGTGCTTGGAACCAAGCCCAAGGAATTGACACAGCAAAGCCCAATATTCCTCAGATTTTACAATACTTAACTGAGATGTTTGACAAGGGCCTATCTTTTTCTTCAATAAAAATCCATGCTTCTGCCATCTCGGCTCATTACAACACTGAGCCTCCCCTCTTTTCTCATCCACTGCTTAAACAGTATCTCAGAGGCGCCAAAAATTTAAGGCCTCCCAGGAGAGCACCAACTCCTGCATGGGACCTCAATTTTGTGCTGGAAAAACTCACCATGCCTCCTTTTGAACCAGCAGCTACTGCGATATAAAATTTTTATCTTGGAAGACAGCTTTTCTTTTGGCAGTCACTTCAGCAAGAAGGGTTTCAGAACTACAGGCTCTCATGGCAGTGGAGCCTTTCATTATTTTTTATCCGAACAGGGTGGCCGTCAGGACCAATCCTTCTTTTATGCTTAAGGTGGTATCCAGTCTGGGTCTTAACCAGACCATTCACCTGCCAACATTTTACCCAAATCCGCAGAACAAGGGGGAGCGGATTCTGCATTCATTGGATGTACACAGACAACTAAGATTCTACTTAAACAGGACCAAATCTCTAAGAAAGTCTGAGCAACTACTGGTAGCATTTGCTGCAGGATCAGAGGGGAAGGCTATATCAAAGCAGACTATTTCTAAATGGATAAGCCACTGCATTTGTTTCTGCTATTTGCACCATGGTAAACCTGTGCCCAAGGGGATCGAATCACATTCCACCAGGGCTGCCTCTACTTCAGCAGCTTTTCTCAGAGGGGTCCCAACCAAAGACATTTCTAGAAGCTGCTACTTGGAGCTCTGTTCATACCTTCACAAAGCATTATCATTCACCTCTCTTCTCTAAATCCAGGCCAGGCTTTGCCACTGCAGTCCTGCAGGGCCTTATAGCCGCTCCTAATGCTGTTTAGTTCCATCCTCCCATCCATAGCTTTGGGATTCTACCCAAATGTAATGACTGCAACAGTGAAACATGAAGAACATAGTACAGTTGTGTGCACTTACCATAAATGTAGATGTTCGAGTGTGTTCACTGTTGCAGTCCAGGTTACCCACCCGCCATCTCCCATTCTATACCTTTTCTTTCCTTCACTGTACTCAAAAGCCTTTGTGGTGTATTTGCTTTTAGTTGAAGGTACAATTTATGTTTCTAAAAGTGCATTTATATATTTACAGTTTAATATTTTTATATATATGTATGTATGTATATATATATATATATATATATATATATATATATATGTGTGTGTGTGTATATATATATATATATATATATATACATATATATATATATATATATATATATATATATATATATATATATATATATATAGGTCTACTTCTTTTGACCTAACTTTCATTTGCCTGACCCCATTTGACTGAAATTTCATTTGCCTGACATTTCATTTGCCCGACAAGTTTAATTAGCAAGAAAATGGAATATGCCCCCTTCCCCACTGCAGTGCGACCCTGGAGTTAGAATATATAGTTAGGGGGGTGTGGAAGCCCCCCACTTCATTTCATATGATATTGTTAACTTTTGATGTAATATTGCTTAGTAACAGAAAAGTAAGTGGGGGGCTTCGCCTACCACACCCCCCCTAACTATATATTCTAACTCCAGGGTCGCACTGCAGTGGGGAAGGGGGCATATTCCATTTTCTTGCTAATAATACTTGTCGGGCAAATGAAGTGTCGGCCAAATGAAATTTCAGTCATTTGGTCTCAGGCAAATGAGTGTCAGGCAAATGAAAGTTAGTTCAAAAGAAGTAGACCCATATATATATATATATATATTTTTTTTTTTTTTTTTTTTTTTTTTTTGCTCCCCATTTGGGGGGCACCTGACATCTGGGGCAAGAAAAACTGAATAAAATGGCATCGGCTGCATGTTTTATACCCCTGACGTCATGGAAGAGGAGACTGCAACCGACGCAGGACCCAAGACTTTGTTATTCAGGCCGACTGAGGGCAACCTGTCAGCAGATTACCCAAATGTAATGACTTCAACAGTGAATACACTCTTAACATCTACATTTATGGTAAGTGTACACAACTGTACTTTTTGGATGCATGGTTAGGCTTAAAAAGGCCCTTGTGGTCCTTAGCCTAGTAAACACCTGTAAACTTATGAACCGTTAGACTTCTCAAAGTTAAAGAAGTTCCTAAATATTCCCAAATTCAGAATGCTGACTCTTCTAAAACTGATGCCTATTACTTTTCCAGGAGCATACATGGTTAACAATAGATCTGAAACATGCCTATCGTCATGTTTCTATAGCAAAAGAACACAGGAGATACCTTTGATTCAATGCAGCAGGTTTGCAATACCAGTTGTGTGCTTTATCCACTGCACCCAGAATTTTCAGTAAATGTCTAGCTCCAGTTATAGTACATTTGCAGAATTCTGGAAGTGCACGTTTACCCCTTCCTGAACAATTGTCTCATCCAGAGAAAAAACATCCTGGAACTTCAAACAGCCTTACAGGCTGCAATGGACTGCTTTAAGAAAGTAGGGCTCGCCCTCAATTTCCACAAGTCCCAACTTCAGCCTTAGAGACAAAGATTCTCTTTCTGGGTGCAGTGATAGATTTTGTACAGCAGAAAGCCTTCTTAACCCAGGATTAGTGTTCTTCCTGACAGACTACCTACTCAGCTTACTGCCAAGGAAGACAGTCACAGCAAGGGGATATCCGAGTGCCTTGGGATTCATGGCATCATGCATCCTTATGATTCCCTCACAAAAGTACACATGAATAAACTTTCATGGCTGCTGAAAAACACTTGGGAGCAATGCTGTCAATCCCTAGTGCCCATGCTGTCTCTTCTACCATCCTTGAAAAGAGAACTTCTTTGGTGGAAAGACACCTCCAGACTGATTCGAGGTGCAAAAGGCCATCACCACAGACAGTTTCAAAGTCGCCTGGGTGCCCTCGGCAATATTACTTCTCTTTCCGAACAACAGAAGTATTTAGATAGCTTCATAGAAGTGAAACGATAATGCTGGTTTCCATTTGGGGCTCGAAGGCAAAACCTCCAGAGTACTGTGCAGGCATCATTGCCACTGGACCATCAAGAGCCTCTTTACAGGTAAGTTGTGAGTTTTCTCGTATGAGCTTTATCCTTTCAGCTAAGAAACACCTAGCATGGTGATTAAGGTCAAATTATAAACAGACAGAGAAAGCCCTATGCTTTGGTACTGTTAGAATCATACAAGTGAAAGGATGGCTGCTCTTATTTGGGACTCGAACCCAAAACCATACAATGCTGCTCTGTCTGCCACTGGACCAGCAAGAGCATCTGGACAGATAGGTATTCAGTTTTCCCTTAACCGATGACTTGTTCTCTATCCTTCAATAATCGCATTGAACATGCTATATCTGAGGTTTTACAATAATTGAAGGGATCCTGCAGTATTTTTCACTTATTTATATATGGAGCTCAACATGTCGTAGCCCTTAATGTTCTAATTCCCAGAACTGAGTAAGCATGAGCCATAACTGCTCCTTGTCTGGGCAAAATACTGCTACAAATTGCAGAAAATAAGATCTTCAGATTTATACATCTTACCTAACTGGCATTACATCATTGTTTCCCAAAGCAAAGGGCTAACTGTCTGAACATTACTTTGAGCCATATGCTTTTTCAACATTCTACTCCTCTGTGAGTAGTTTAAATGTTAATGCCCACTAATGTCAAACTCCTTATCCGCCCCAAATGGAAACTAACATTTTCGTTTCACTTCTGTGATTTCCATCTAAATACTTTTGTTGTTCAGAAAGAGAATTAATATTCTTTACATGTTCTGTTACTGTCTGCATAGCAGTTAGTCTTAAACAACAAAAAACGTACAATAACTGACTATAAAACATCTTCCTTGAAACTAGCTCTAGCAACTTGGAACTCGTTGCCTGACAATGATTCAGCAATAGACAGTCATTCTCTGTTTAAGAAGAATATGAAATGTATTTTACTTCAGCAAAGTAAGTAAAATGTTTAGTCCAATCTCGCCTACATTCTTACCTGTGGGTTCGGAACTCAGCCATACTTTAGCTCAAAGTCTGTCAATTGGCTGGGCTAAGATGGTATCCCATGTTGCACTGCTGTCTAAACCCAGATCTCGTTTGCCACTCATGTAGCTCGGACATGGTCTCGCTCTTGGCTGTGGCTAACTACCCTTTCTTCTTTATAGCAGAGAAGTTTTTTTGCAAAAAAGCTATTTTCATAGCTATTTGTGTGTATCTTAAACTGTGTTGTGGAAGAGTTGTTTTTTCTTTTAGTGTGTTCTTGTCGTATTGTCAAAGGAAAAATATACTTTAAAAATTATCAAAACACGGTAGGTTCAGGTTAAGGCACTTTAATCTTGCAGCAAGGAGACAAAAACGTGCTAATACAGAGTTTGTCTAACTAGAAACAGGAAATGCTTACATTTTTATACACTTTCGAATAAGACATTGACTACCAAGCTGACGTAGTGAATCACAAGTTTTGTCATCATCATTTACTAATAATTGCTTTCATAAAATTCTGCCGATTTATCAATTTTTGTGAGAAACTTCCTAAGGAAAACAACGTGGCCTTGGCTACCACCGGTTAGATACATGCAATGTTACCATTCAAGGTACTATGGCTAATTCAAGAACAAAGCAAGCAGTTAATTTCTCTAACAATCCTTTGTCTACACTATCTCTAAACTTCTGCAGCTGCACATGTTCTCATACTTTGAACAGAGCTGATTGTTTAAGATCATTACATTTACAGGATATAGCATTGTTCATTCATTCTCTCCTGACCTAGCAGATAACCACCTGCTTTTCAAGTACATTTCCAAAAGGCACAAACATGAATATTGCTGTGCTAGCAATTACTAGGTCAGAGGAAATCTTGCAAGTTTCAGAAAGCACACTGCAGTTTCAAAAAGCATCTTTTCAGTCTGATATGAAACTCAACTATATATAAAAACAGTGCATATAAAATAGAATGAAAAACGTGTTAACTTATTTGGTTTCTAATTAGCATTAAGCATACACACATTAATACATATTTTCCTGACATTTCCCCCGTTAATACTTTTTAATTCTATTTTCAAAAAGAATAAACAGTTTGCTTCTTTTCCTAACCTCTTCCATTCAGGATTTGCAGTTAAGAAAGTCATTCAGTTTAAAACTTTATGAAAGTGTTTCACATTCTAACAGTTCTTCAAATTCAGTACTTTGGTACATAGTCTCAGAAACTGATATATCTATAAATTCTTTGATTAATTTTTTCATGCAGGGGATACCACAACAAATACAAGCTCCTATCAGGAGCAAACCCACACAAATGGCAGTCAAGATGTTCATTAGGATGGAACCCCACCCCCCAAACAAATTCTGGAAAAAGTCCGTCAGAGGGTTTGGGCCTGGCTTGGTCATGGCCGACACTTGCTGTATCACCTCAAGGTGGCCATTTATTTCGTGCTGATGATCTGGTATATACACACAGCACTCTTCTTTGATTAAAGCGCACGTACCACCCCTCGCCGCTAGGGTGAAGTCAAGAACCATTCGGTTCTGGAGCACTACATTTCTCATAGCATTCAGTTCATCAGTTATCAGTTCAAGAGCAGAGAAAGTTGCATTACTCATTACTTCGAGAAGTGTAGACTGTTTTCGCAGCTCCCAAATCGATTTAACTGCGCCATATGCAAGTAATATGCCTGCCCACGATATGACAGCATCACTCAAGTCCATGTGTGTCAGTTTGGTACCCACGGTATGATGGTCTTTCCAGCCCGCCTCAATCTGTCCCACTGGATTTTCAGGCTTTTTAACAGCTTTCTTGGCCACATCGCGGGTATTTCAAATATTTCCTTGAGGCAAAACTGCAGTGTGTCATATGGCCGGGACCAGGTACCCCAAAAAACAACTGCCAGACCAATTCTCAGATAACCATTTATATGCCTTTTTACCACTCACAAAATAACAATCCTCCACCTTAGTAGTTACTTTGTTACGAAATGGCTGCCCTGCATGAAACATGTTCCTATCTATTACAGATAACTGTTTAAAAAGTACAGGATTACATTGCACTTGGTCAATAGTCTTATGCATGGACTCAAGAAAGGAGTCATAATTTGAACTACAAGTTCCACCCATTTTGTTTGCTTTAGTATAACATTTATAATGTACAGTCACATTACACTTGCTCCAGCCCACTTGAATTGTGTCATTCTTATAAAAACATACAATTCCCTTTTGTGTCACAGGCAAATACAGTGCTACCTTATCATATGCTTTAATAGATACTGTGTTATACACCAAATTTTCCCAGGTCTCTTTGACCCCTAGAGGGATAGCGGTCATTAATATCCCCCCGTATGCTGTTGGTATTCAAAACATTAAAAGTCTCAGCATACACACGTGTAATTGCCCGATAAGTGTTAAAGTTTTGGTGCCAGTCTATGTTCAGTTCATCACGTCTAATCAGTTCAACTTTTGTGGCAGGAAAAAGGAAAGGCCACAACAAAAAGAACAATGTTATCAGTATAGCTACCAGAATAATCATGCAAGTTTTCTGAGGTTGTTCAGTGTCTCTGTTTGCTCTGTACCTGGTCATTTTGTTCTCGTTGTACAACAGTAACAAGGTTTTTGTCCAGTTCAAAGTTCTTAACCAGTTTACAGTGTGTCACATGAATCCAGGATGCTCGCTCCGCGATCTTGACTGCAGTGGGTGTCGACAGTAGTACCTGGTATGGCCCTTCCCACTTCGGAGAACTCCAGTTTTTTCTCTTCACTATCTTCACCCAGACCCAGGTGCCTGGGGCTACTGCTGCTTCCGATGTTTTTGTTTGCTCTTTATCTGAAACAGAATTTAACTGCAAAAGTTTGTTATTCAAAAATCGCCTCATATACCCTGCAAGTGAACTGTCAGCCTCCTGCTCTGCAGACATGAGAGGTTTCCATTGAGGTGTATAATATGCCCTCCCAAACAGAACTTCAAAAGGAGTCAACCCTTTTGCATTTGGAACAGTTCTCATGCTCAACAATGCCAGAGGTAAACAGTGCACCCAGTTCTTTTGTGTCTCACTAATCAATTTTCTAAGTTTATTCTTCAATACCCCATTATGCCTCTCTACTAATCCTGCAGATTGGGGGTGGTATGCACAATGGTTTTTCAACGATATCCCGAAATAGCGACTAAGTTGTTGTATAGTTTGATTTACAAAGTGTGTGCCATTGTCACTATAAATCTTTTCCGGTATGCCAAATCTAGGAATAATTTCTTTAACAAGGACTTTTGCAACAGTAGCTGCATCTGGATTTTTAGTTGGAAAAGCTTCCACCCATTTGGAAAACATATCTATAATGACAAGGCAGTACTTCTTATTTTCGCATTTGTTCAATTCTATAAAATCCATACAAATAGTATGAAACGGATACGGTGGTATCGGGAAACTCCCTTGCTTAGGTTTCAATGCCCCCTGTGCATGATGCTCGTTACAAACATGGCATGCTGCACAAAAATTTTTTGTGTAATTAGTAAATCCATACGTCGTAAACACTCGATTCACTAACTGTACCATCCCCCCTGTTGAGACATGGCTCTGCCCATGGCTTAACAAAGCTGCATATCTAAACAAGTTAGATGGTAAGATTGTTTTTTTTCTTTGGAGATGTACAGTCCCTTCTCAAGGATTGCTCCTCATTTTATCCACTTTTGTTTTTCTACATTTGTAGTAAGTGTCTGCATTGTTTTTAACATTTCTAAATCTAAAATCTCAGATGGTTGTAATTCTTCACTCAAAAGAAAAACTTCTGAAGCTGCTTGTTTTGCAGCTGTATCAGCCCTCGCATTACCTTTTGAAATTCTATCCCGTTGCTTGGTATGAGCTACACATTTGCAAATAGCTACTTTCTGAGGTAACTGAATAGAGTCTAACAGATCTAAAATAAATTGCGCATGGTTAATTGGTTTACCAGTAGATGTTATCATTCCTCTTTTTCCACTGCTGCGCAAAAACATATACAGTAGAAAAAGCATACTGTCAGTAAAAATATTCACTTTACCTTTTGCTAAGGTACATGCCCTTGTCAAGGCAATCAATTCTGCTGCCTGTGCAGATAAGTTGTGTGGTAAAGGCTTTGCTTTTAAAATCTCAGTATCAGAAACTACTGCATACCCCACCAGATTCTGTCCTGTAAGACCCCTTTTGCACGAGCTGTCCACATAGTATGTCACCTCGGCATCATCCAAGGGAACATCTGTAAGGTCTTTTCTAGGTAGTGTCTTTTGCACAATCTCTTGCAGGCAGCAGTGTGGTTTGCCATCTGCAGGGGTTGGGAGCAAGGTTGATGGATTCAAAGTTGTCCATCGTTCAATTGTCATATGAGGTTGGCTCAGCAGTATAGTCATACAGGAAAGATGTCTAGCAGGAGAAAGATATGCTACTTTTTCTTGCAGTAAAATAATCGCGACTGCATGAGGCACTCTCAATGTGATGAGGCTGAAGCCTGCACTGCCATTGCGGCTGCGACTACTGCTTGTACAGAGTGGGGTAAAGATCGTGCCACTGGGTCTAACTGTGATGAATAGTAAGCTATGGGGCGTTGTTTGTCCCCATGCTGTTGTGTTAACACTGATGTCATATAACCTTGCTTACAGTCTACAGTTTGGAAAAATCGCTTATGATAGTTTGGTAATCCGAAAACTAAGGAAGAAGCTATCAGTTGTTTCAGTTTGCAGAAAGCTGATTCTGCTTCTGGTGTCCACTGTAATAAATCCTGTGCTGCCATCGGCTTTTTAAATATCAAATTAGTCAGCAGAGCAGATTCCAAAGCATAGTTTGGTATCGAACTCCGCCAAAAGTTAGTAGTTCCCAGGAAGGACATCATTTCCTTCTTGGTATTTGGTCTAGGTGCTTGTAATATTGCTGTTTTTCTATCTTCATCTAATATTCTGTCTTTTTTGGATATTACATATCCCAGGTATTTAACCTGTTTTTTCCAAAGTTGCAGTTTGTTTTTGTTTACCTTGTGTCCTTGAGTAGCTAAAAATTGTAATAATGCTATGGTATCCTCTCTGCATTCTTGCTGGGTGGGGGCTGCCAGCAGAATGTCGTCTACATAAAGTAAAATCTGACTACCTTTCGGTGGGATAAATCCCGCCAGGTTACTTGCCATTTCTTGTGCGAATATCGTTGGAGTTTCACAATATCCCTGTGGTAGTCTCGTATATGTATACCATTTCCCCTGAAATGTAAATGCAAACCAATGTTGGCTATCTGGGTGTATCGGTATTGGGAAAAATGCATTGCTAATATCTACCACAGAAAAATACTTCTGTTGAGGTTTCAAATCATTCAATAAAGTGTGTGGATCTGGCACCGATGGTGGCCTGGGTATAACTGCGTCATTTACAGCTTGTAAATCTTGGACCATACGCCATTCCCCGTTTGCTTTCCTAACAGGAAATAAGGGTGCATTACGTGGTGAATCAGGAGATTCTATTAAGACTCCTTCCTTAAGTAAGGCTGCTATTATAGGTTTGATTCCTATTTCTGCATCCTTTCTTAAGGGATACTGTCTTTTTTGAGTTCTAAATGCTGATTTTGGCGTAATAATAACTGTTCCTGCTGTACGAATGTATGAATAAGTCCTACATCTGATTTCCCTGTTGAACAGAGAGTCTCTGGTATGTCTCGTAACGCTTTTTCCTCTTCCTCTAGTAAGAGTACTACTCAGCTATCCTCACTTGCCTGTGAGTGCACAGCTGGGTGTGTCTGTGTTATCCAATTCAATTTCTGCTTCTGTACTCCTTGTTCAGAGAGTTCTAACTCTGTCTGTTTTTCCCACCTTGGGACTTTTTCTCCTAGGTCTGCCCACTTCAAATTTCTATCTTTAGTTAAGCTTGCATGTGGTAATCGATTAGATTTGTAAAGTGCTAAGAATTCCTGGGGCAATGAACAGCTTACTACATTGTTTCCTTCTGTGTCCCAGTACATATTTCGTAATACTAACCTATTAGCATGGTTTCTAAACAACTCTTGCTCATATTCTTTATCACGTCCTGGTCTGTTACAGTAATATAGAGTACAATGCAACAAATGCTGTTTGTCAGTGTCAAGGGAGGGGGATTTACTGATGGCTACGTTCATCAGTTCTTCGGTTACTGCCCCTGGACCAGTCGTAACTAAGTCCTGGCTGTACCAATAAAATGTTTCACCCTCCGGTCGCACTACAAAAGTATCCATTTGTTGCTGTGCTTCCAAACCCTGCATAGTTGGAACTACGGCTATGCCAAATATCTGCATTAAGTCTCTGCCCAAGAGATTCACTGGGCATTTTGCAAAAACAACAATTTTGCTTTTCTGGGTCATTCCTGAAACAGGGTCAGTTATTGCTATGTTGTGGGAGAGTGGCTCCCGATACAGCTGTCCATTAGCTGCTTTTACTAATATGTAGTCTAGTGATTCTGAATTTTCTGGTAGTTTGGAAGGATGTATCAGGGTCCGTGAAGCCCCTGAGTCGCACAGAAATCTGACTTCCCTCCCCTCTACCAGAAGTGTAACTTCCAGTTTTATGTCTACTAAGTAGAGCTCTAAGCTCAATAATGCCAAGTCTAAAATTTAATTTTCTTCATCATCTATGAATTCATGTACATCCTCTATCCCTTCCGTCACATCCTCTACCCTTGCTACCACATTTGCATTTGTCTTTTCCTGTTCATTTTTATCCAGTGATTCTTGACTATCATATAGTCATTCCTCACCCTCCTTATCTTCCGTGGTTACCTTCTTATTTAGCCTGCAATCCTGTGCCAAATGTCCCTTTTTTCCGCATTTGAAACGTTCACCCCTTTTCTTTCTCTCTTCAAAGTCTTCTGATCATTTATCAGATTGTTTGTTTCCCTGGGTATTTTTCTTACCCTTCTTCCCAGTTTGTACTACAAAGACTTCTGACCCGTCTTCTACTGCAAATACTTGAGTTTTCTTTTTCTTTTTGCTATTAAAATGCCTTTTGGCATGTCTTGCATATTCAAGTAATGACTGCAGTCTACTTGTACGATGATCTACCATGTGCTTTGTAATAAAGCTGCTAATGGGCGCAATACTGCCTTTTAAGAATGCATTCTTTAGCTGTTGCTCATATGGGGAATCATGTGTTTGATCTTCAGGTACCTGCATTCCACAATGGTTATTAAAACATTCTAATAATCTGGCATAATATCTATCAACAGTTTCACCTTCTTGTTGTATGCATTGATTAATGCAAGTCCAATCAGCCGTAGGCTTCCATTTCTCAGAGATTCGGTCCGTAAGACCTTTCACTCTATTGTCCAGTTCTGCATTACTATGTGGGAGTGGTCTAAGCTCTGAGTCACGGGGATTCCAGTTGGCACTGATCATGTGCCAATCTGGACCTACAATTTGTCTAACTACTTTTTCTACTTTTTCTCCATTCAAATGGTAACTTAACCTCATGCCTTGTAAGTCTTCTAAGAATTTTCTAAAATTAACTTTTGAATGGAGAATTCCTGTGGCTTTCCGGATGTCTTCCGGTGTCCACGGTCTATATACTAGAAGAGTCGGATCCTGTCCTGCCTGTGGATTTGGTACTTCTATGAGTGGAAATATCTCTTCCTCACTCATAGCTTGTGAATTTCTATTTATTTCATATAATTCAATATCCCCTCTCAAGTTACGTGTTCGAGACCTGGTCTCTATAGGATCCCTGACAAACGGTTTTGATTTTGCAGGAACAGCTGGGTGTAGCGGAGGTGGATCAGCTTGCCCACTCGCTTCATATTCCGGTAAAGGATGCGGAGCAGGCGGAGGAGGGGCTGTCGCTATTACCAAGTTATTATCTTCTTTATCTAAGAACATTGCTTTTGAATTTTTAATCTTTTGTTCCCTGCGATTTGCTTCCTCAAGCCACCTGTGTGCCTGAGGGACTCCTAATTGCCGTTGCTGTTTTAGCTGACCTTTCGCGTTTGCTTTAAGTTGTCTAACAAGTTTAATAAGTGAAGATTTATCTAAATTACCATCAAATTTGTATTTATCAACCCATTTTGTATAATACTTAACATTATCGGCACGCTGTAATTGCATTTATTTCGCGTGTTCGGTTAGGGGCGGGTCTTGGGAACTTTTCGTGCACTGATTTCCCATGTTGCCTTAACTAAGTTAAAAATTGTTACGTAACCCTTTTTATCACGTGGTACCACGATTTTACACCTTTTCACAGTTTATTTAGAATAACTGTCTAGCTATTCTGTTTCCCTGATCTATGACAAGACAGCAATCTTTTTGTCCCTGATCTGCACATGCAAATCTCCCTGACAAAACAATACTGTAACAAATCCCTGATCTAAAACAAAAAAAGGTAAATTCCTCCTTACCTGACCCTCCGTGAGTTGATCCACCGGAACGTTGACTCATCCTCCAATCCCAGATCAGAAACAGTGGCTGGCCTCTTTCGAACGACAATTCAGTCGGAGGTCTTTCAAAACAGAAGAGCCGATGTGGCCGTTTCTCCATATGGGTACATGCCACCGGGCCCAATTCTGACCTGGGCCTAGAGTGAGAGGTACTTTCCGGTCCGAAGGACCAAACTGTCAAAGGAAAAATATACTTTAAAAATGATCAAAACACGGTAGGTTCAGGTTAAGGCACTTTAATCTTGCAGCAAGGAGACAAAAACGTGTTATTACAGAGTTTGTCTAGATAGAAACAGGAAATGCTTACATTTTTATACACTTTCTAATAAGACATTGCCTACCAAGCTGACGTAGTGAATCACAAGTTTTGTCATCATAATTTACTAATAATTGCTTTCATAAAATTCTGCTGATTTATCAATTTTTGTGAGAAACTTCCTAAGGAAAACAACGTGGCCTTGGCTACCACCGGTTAGATACATGCAATGTTACCATTCAAGGTACTATGGCTAATTCAAGCACAAAGCAAGCAGTTAATTTCTCTAACAATCCTTTGTCTACACTATCTCTAAACTTCTGCAGCTGCACATGTTCTCATACTTCGAACAGAGCTGATTGTTTAAGTTCATTACATTTACAGGATATAGCATTGTTCATTCATTCTCTCCTGACCTAGCAGATAACCACCTGCTTCTCAAGTACATTTCCAAAAGGCATAAACATGAATATTGCTGTGCTAGCAATTACTAGGTCAGAGGGCATCTTGCAAGTTTCAGAAAGCACACTGCAGTTTCAAAAAGCATCTTTTCAGTCTCATGAAACTCAACTATATATAAAAACAGTGCGTATAAAATAGAATGAAAAACATGTTAACTTATTTGGTTTCTAATTAACATTAAGCATACACACATTAATACATATTTTCCTGACAGGTATCCCACTAGCTGTTTCCAATGGGCTAGGCCCATTTCAGTTTGAGGACTTAGTCTGTCCCCTTGCTTACCTTGTTTGCTAACTTTTTTTCCCTTGGGCTAAGACCGTTTAAATTAGAGGAATTAGTTCTCCCCCTTGTACTTATGTCTAGGACCGTTTTAGTTAGAGGTCTTTGTGGTGTACTGTTTGTTTGTTCTGTTCCCGCGCTTGTGGCTGATTGACCGTTGGTCTAGTTGTTGAGTTAGTTACTCTGTGTTTGTGGTAACTATGTATAAAGATACTAAGGAGCATAAGCCCTCAGGCTTTAAGAAGTGCACCAAGTGTAGTTATAAGATGTCCATCATGGATGGACACTCTGCGTGTACTGTCTGGGAGCGATTCACCTCCAGGAATCGTGTAGGTTTTGTCATGCTTTTAGCCCGCGTGTTCTTCAGGAAAGGAAGAACAAATTGATTTTGAAGGGACTTCTGAAACCCTCCTTCGAGGAGGGTTTGGAGACTGCTTCCAGCTTTAAGTCTTCTCCGTCAAAAGCTAAATCTTCCAAGGCGAAAAAGCGATCCCCGGCTCCATTAGTATCATCGGAGCCATCTGAGAAAACAGCTAAATCTTCAATGACATCCTCGGCTCCCTTGTCTTAGGGGGCCGCAGGATGTGTCAGTGTCTATGGAACCTGCTTCGGCTCTGATTTTCTTGGAGCCTGTTCGGAGCCGGTTGCCGAGCATTAGGCCGGTATCTCCTCCTCGCAGGTCTCCTTCAGAGGGGAGGTCTTGATCTCCTTCCCTATCCTCCAAATCCTCCAGGACCTTATCAGATGTGGACATTGATAGAGTGGTGCAGAGACTTCTTCAGTCATCAGTACTGGCAAAATTGTTTTCGGCTCTGACCCAGTCGGCTCCAGAGCCGGTCCCTCTACCTACATTGATACTGTGCATCTCAGCTTTCGGAGCCGGAGTGCTCGGCTCCGTGTGATGTCCCTAGGTCAGTTCCGACAGCCCCTCCTGGCTTATCTGTTCCGACGTCAGCTCCGACCCTGTCGGCTCCATCCACGGGGTTCAGGACTCAGGATTCCTCAGTCGGACCCGAGGGAGAGGCTTCGGGACATCTCTCTGCTCCTAGTCTCCCTCTTGGTGCTTTGGCGCGAGGAAGCCTGACTCCTGTCTCGGCTTCGGAGGCTGGTCGATCTTCGGACTCAGGAGGACCAGCTTTCGAGGCCATGCGGAGCGCGCTGGCCAGGTCGTCAGCGGCATCATATGGTTCGGTCACTCTGTCCCCTACAGCACCGGTGCAGGTCTCTGATCGCCCTCTATCTCTTGACAGCCGAGCCCCAACGCCTCAGGGTACCCCCACGAGTGGTCCCCATATTTCTGAGGGCCTCTCAGAGTTTTTGCCTGAGGAGCCACCCAGAAAGAGAACATGCAAGAGGAAGCACATAGATTCCCAAGATGAGTCTCTCACGTCAGACACCGACCTCGAGGAATCGGAGGTTTCCCCGAAGTCATCCTCTGAGGATGTTTTTTTCTCTGACATCCTAGAGATTTTGAAGCAAATAGTTGACTGGCTGTCCAAAGCCCCCTCCGAAGAGGAGTCTGTGTTCCTGAAGGCCTTTGGTGCTCAGCCCTCCGCCTCCTGGGTGTCTCCACCTTTGGACGAGCTTCTGGATCTGGTTTGTCGAAGGGTGTGGAAAACCCCTGACTCTGTGGAGCCAGTCCCCAGGATACCCAATAAATTTTGGTCTGCCCCTCCTGATAAGGAATTTCTATCCAAGGGAGTTCCTGTGGATGCCATGGTGGTGGCAGTGGCCACCAAGAAGGAATTTGCTGAGACTTCTTCCACCATCCATTACCCTAACAAGGTGTCTAGGACTATAGACCAGTACGGGAAGTGTGCATTTTCTTCAGCAGCCTTTACTTTGCGGTCACTGAATTACTTATCTCACTTTACACGGCTCCAGAGAGATCTCCTAAAGGAGCTTGGAGATACTCTAACGGGTAACGTTTCTGAGGCGGTGGCTCAGAAGGTCAATGTTCAAATGTCTGCCCTCAATTCTATTGCGAACTCTTCCATGAGGCTGATCTCTCACGCAGCCGAGGGAGCGAGTAGGGCAGCAAGTTCAGGAGTTGCTCTTAGGAGACATGCCCGCATGCGCCTTTGTCATTTCGCGGAGGCCTTCAAGTGTACATTCACCGATGCCCCGTTTGATGGTTCCTCTTTTTTCGGAACCAAGGTGAAAGACACTCTCACTAGGTGCGAGCAAGAGGGAAAAACTCTGTCTGCCATAGGAGTCCATTTTTCCCTTCCCTCTAGGCCTTATCCCAAGGCCCAGAGGGGTGGAAAGATGTGGTTCAGGAAATCACAGAGGTTTTTTTCCCGATACACAAAGTGTGCCCCCATCCAGAGGCAGGGGAGGGGGTGGTTATTTAGGTAGATGCCGCCCTAGGGGCAGAGGAGGCCCTCGTATCTCGGAAGACCGTGATTCCTTTCGTGGTTCTCCCTACCACCGCTCCTGATGGGAGGCCCGACTGTGCATTTCCGGAGCCAGTCGGGGGTCGAATCTCACTATACCAGGAGGCCTGGCAAGGTATCACCCAGGACCAATGGGTTCTATGAATAATTTCCGTAGGATATGTCATTCCCTTCTGGTCAACTCCCCCTCCAGTCAAGAAAATCCCGGATGTTCCACCCAGTCAAAGGGATTTCGCAGCTTCAGAGGTTTCAAAGCTGCTAGAAAAAGGAGCCATCCAACATGTCCCCTCAGACCAAATCGGATTAGGGACTTACTCCAGATTCTTTTTGGTGCCGAAAAGGACAAGGGACCTGACACCCATTTTGGATCTCAGCCGATTGAACACCCATGTGCAAAAGTCCAAGTTCCGAATGGTCACATTTTAATCTATTCTCCCATTGTTGGGAAAAAAAAGTGTGAATGTGCTCCATCGACCTCAAGGATGCTTACTACCGCATAAAGATGGACAGGGCATCCAGAAGTCACCTACACTTCCGGCTGGGAGCCAGTCACTTTCAGTGAGCCCTGCCCTTTGGTCTCACCACAGCTCCCAGGGTGTTTACCAAATGCATGGCAGTGTTGACTGCTCACTTGAGACGTCAGGGATTCCAAGTGTTTCCATACCTGGATGACTGGCTCCTTATTGCTACTTCAGACCAGAGACGCTACTATCAACCTATGTCAGCAGTTGGGCATCACCTTGAACTGGGAAAAATCTGCCTTGTTGCCCTCGCAGCATGTCACCTTTATAGGCGCCGAATTAGACACCGTCCTTATGCGGGTGTTTCTACCACAGGAAAGAATCAGAGTCTTACAGCAACAGATTTACGCCTTGCTCCTTCTGAGAAGAGTGAAGGCAGGATTAGTCCTTCAATTGTTGTGGACGATGGCTGCTATGATTATGTTAGTTCCCCTGGCAAGGTTAGATATGAGGCTCCTTCAGTGGCTACTCTTCGCCCAATGGTCTCTTCAACGTCTTCCACTTTCTCACCCTGTTCTACTCACAGACAAGTGCAAACAGGATCTCAGTTGGTGGCTTCACACCGACAACCTCAGTGCGGGAAAGTCCTTCGTTCCTTCGCCTCCGGTTGCCACAGTGACCACGGATGCCTCCCAGATTGGGGGGGGGGGGCATTTTCTAGGCAGGACAGTCCAAGGCATGTGGCAAGAGCACGAGATGCATCTGCATATCAATGTCCTGGAGATGAGAGCAGTGCTATTAGCGTTGCAAGCACTTCAGAGCTTTCTTCCTCTTGGGACTATTGCAATCCACTCAGACAGTATGTCAGTGGTATGGTATCTGAACAGACATGGAGGAACCAAGTCGTACCCCCTTTGCAGAGAGGCCATGCAAGTGTGGCAGTGGGCAGTGTTTTCCCAACGTTTTCTGGTAGCAGCGCACATTCCGGGGAAGTCCAATGTGATCGCAGACAGGCTAAGCAGAGCTATTCTGATGCCTCACGATTGGTCCCTGAACTTTCAAGTTGCGGAGCAGATTTTCCGCAGTTGGGGTCGGCCTTGCTGCGACCTTTTTGCCAGCCACCTCAATGCCAAATGCAGCAGCTACTTCACCCTTATCCCCCCTCAGGGGGAGTCACCCAGGGACGCTCTAGTCCACGATTGACCCTCCGGTCTACTATATGCCTTCCCTCCGGTTCCTTTGCTGTCAAAGGTTATTCAGAAAGCGCAATCCTTGGGAAGCAAAATGATTCTGATTGCTCCACACTGGCCTCGTCAAATTTAGTTCCCCTTTCTCCATCCCTATCTCATGGACGCTCCTTGGATTCTGCACCCACAACCAGACTTAATAACTTGCATGTCAGGGCAGCTCCATCCCTCTCTTCGGACCCTCCAGTTGACAGCTTGGCTACTCCACTTCCGTCATTAGTTAGGCTTCACCATTTTCACCGGAGGTAGTTCATATTCTATCTTCCTCTCATAAGCCTTCAACCAAGAAGATTTATTACAGCAAATGGAAGAGATTTTCCATCTGGCACATGCCATACAGATTGACCCTTACACAGCTCCAATCTCGTTGGAGTTCCTTTCTATGCTTTTCAACTAAGGATCAGCTGCCGCAACCGTTAAAGTCCAGTTGGTGGCGATTTCTACCTTTCACGTTACAGATTAACCTAGTCTAGTGGCACATAGATTCTGTAAAGCTTTCCTGAAAGGCACGTTGTTGCTTCGTCCTCCTGTCTCTGAACCTGCTATGCCTTGGGACTTAACTTTGTTCTACAGGGCCTTACTTCACCCCCCCCCTTTGAGCCTACAGCTACTTGTGATTTAAAATTCTTAACTTGGAAGACTGTCTTTTTGGTAGCCATCACGTCAGCCAGACATGTTTCGGAGTTTCAAGCTTTATCAATTAAACCACCTTATTTGATTTTTCATAAGGACAGGGTTTCTCTCAGACCAAATCCTTTCTTTCTTCCCAAAGTAGCATCAGTTAGTAACCTTAATCAATCCATTGAATTACCAGTGTTTTTTCCTCAGTTCTCGAACAAGGCAGAATTCAAATTTCATCAGTTGGATGTGCACAGACAATTACGATTTTATTTGCAGAGAACGAAGGACCTCAAAAAATCTGATCAGTTGTTTCATTTTCGGAAAACAGAATTGGGTCTCCTGTTTCCAAAGTCACGTTGTCCAGGTAGATTTCCAGTTGTATTTCTTTCATTTATACTTCGGGGGGAAGAGATTTACCGATGTCCATCGTGTTTCACTGTTGCAGTCATTACACTTGGGTTATCCTGCTGGCAGGCTACCCACAGTCGGCCTGAATTCCAAAGTCCTGGTCCGGCGGCGGTTGCTGTCGCCTCTTCCCTGACATCAGTGCACCAGGGGTATAAAAGATGCAGCCAACGCCATTTTCTTCGGTCTTTCTTGCCGTGCGGTGCCCGAAGCAAAAGCAGTTTGCAGGTGCCGGTCGGCCGACTCCTGAGATTTTTCGAAATTGAATTTCAGATCCGTAGTCTTCAACAAAGCTAAGTACCCCGTTGGGGAAACTTTTTTCTTGCTCCAGACCAATGTCAGAAAAAGTTAACAATTGCATTTCTTGTGGGAAGCAAATATCTCAAGGATTTTCATTCTTACTGTAATCCTTGTCTAGGCCCTGACAATGACGTTGCTAATTGTCAGTTTTGTGCTAGATGTAACCAATGCACTATTAAGCGTCGGTACGATTTTGCTTTTCATTACTTTGGCCGAAGGTTTAACTATATAATGCTGTCAGAACAGCCGATGACTGGAGTTCATAAAAAGCGCAAGGAAAAGGACAGGCATCCGAGGTCCAAAACTGATGACAAAGCCTCTTCTAGGCCAGTCGCCGGTGCTCAGTGAGGCGCTTTCGCAGCCCCTGACTCCCGCTACCTCAGAGCCGCAGGCCACCTCCGACTCCCACGTGGAGACAGCTAGGCCTCTGGATACTCAAGGTATTAGGCCTTCGGAAACTAATCCCTCAGATGGGTCCTGAGCCGCTGAGCAGGCATCGGCTTCTGAGGGTGTTTTCAGACCTACACAGCTTTATATCAAGCCAACTTCAGCATCCAAGACAAAGACTAAAACAGTTTTAAAGACAAAGAAACAAGTACAGCATTCTCCAGGACAGACTTCCATGCCTAAGAAACAGATGCTCAAAATGGCCGAAGACCTAATTACTTTGATCAACAGTTCCCATCCCCCTCCTGATAAGAGGCCTAGGCAAGACACTGAATATGATTCCTCTGATCAGGTTTCCATTTCCTCTGACTCCTCTTCAGAACAGGGATACTCTATTCCTCCCTATGATGATTCTGATGCTGAAGAATCTATTCCTTTGTGGAAACCCTGCATACCATGAGGGAGCATTTCCACTGGGAGAGCCAAGATTACTCAAAATATAAGAAAAGGCTCAGAGACTTTCTTTTACTACCTCAGCACAGACCTCTTGCTATTCCTATAGGGTTCCAGATTCTCATAAATTTCTGTATAAAAACCCTGCTGCTGACCCAGAAACTATTTCTCAGGGTCCCAAGGGGGTCAAGGCCGCTACTGCAAAAAACCCTGTCCCCTCAGATAGAGATTCAAGGGCACTGGACAGATGGGAGAAAAAGTTAACACTTCTGCTACCTTGGCTGTAAGGGCTTTAAATTGTTAGTTTCATATGCTTAAATATCAGCAATACTTAATGTCTCTGCTAAAACAGAAAATGTTGACAAATTCTGAATGTTCTGAGAACAAAGAAATGCAGGATTTATTGCATGCAGCTGAACAAGTGGGAAAGCATACTTTGCAATGTGGATATGATTCACTGGAGGCCTCTTGCAGGGCCGCTGTAACAGGTTCTGTCATTAGAAGGCATGCTTGGTTAAAGGAACAGACTCTGCCTGATCATGTTAAAGTAAAATTATTGGATGCTCCATTAGAGCATGATACTTTGTTTGGTGTTAAGGCAGAAGAGATGTTGAAGAAAATGGAGGATAAAGCTAAATCTATGCAGACAGTAAAGGATTTCTTACAGGTACAGCCACCCGGATTTAGCAGGAACTGGCCTTCTAAGAATTGGTCATTTCCCGTGTCAGACAGGCCACAAAGAGGCAGATACAGACGCCCTAGAGGCAGACAACAGCCCCATGGCTCATACAGGCCCAAACAATGGGGTGCTTCTACCTCCAAAAACGGAGAAGACCAATCACAGCCATTTAGGAAACAGTCCCAATGACTTCCCTCTGCCAATGCCAAGCATTTATCTTTTGGCAGCACCCTTAGGGGGAAAGCTAGCACTTTTTTCACAAAATTGGCACATGATCACCCAGGATAAATAGGTTTTAAATATATTCTCTTAGGGCTACAGGTTCCACTTTTACACCCTTCCAAAGGCAAAAGGTATGCCAAACCTGCCACACAGTCAATGGGCAGAGGCACAAAAATAAGTTTCATCTCTCATGGACATGAGGGCTATTCAGCCAGTACCACAACAAGAGCAGGGACAAGGATTTTACTCAAGACTTTTCTTAGTAGCAAGAAAGAACAAAGCATGGAGACCAATTCTGGACCTGTCTATTCTAAATACTTTTCTGGACATTCCGAAATTCAAAATGTTAACTGTGCAGCAGCTTCTGCCCAAACTGGGCAAGAAGGCTTGGCTTCTAACTTTTGACCTCAAAGAGGCATACCTGCATGTCCCAATCAGACAGTCTTGCAGAAGATACCTCAGATTCATAGCTGACTCAATGCACTACCAATTCTCTGCACTGCCCTTTGGCTTATGTACTGCGCCCAGGGTCTTCACAAAATGTCTGGCACCAGTAATTGCATTTTGCAGACAAAGAGGAATTCAAATATATCCCTTCTTGGACGACTGCCTTATTCAAGCAGAGACCGAAGACATTCTACTAAAGCATCTGGCGTTTGTAAAAAGATTACTAAGTTGCCTAGGGTACACAGTAAACGAAAAGAAATCAAAACCAGTACCCTCTCAAGAGACATTATTCCTGGGTGCAAGCTTAAATACAACTGCCCAGATGGCTTATCTCACGCCAGACAAAGGCAACTGACTTCTTACTTCGAAAGCATGGTAATAAAGACCCAGTTATCTGCAAGAAAAATTCTGAAGGCTCTGGGCTACATGGCATCCTGCATTCCGCTAATTCCATATGCAAGACTGCATATGAGGAAACTACAATGGTATCTAAAAAGTGTTTGGACTCAACATTGCCACAGCCTGGAATCATTAATTTCACTCATTCCCTGCCTGCAACAGGAGTTTTGATGGTGGGCACAGGCCTGTCACCACAACAAAGGACAGCCATTCACTTTGCCCACTGCCAGGCAAACACTAACAGCAGCTGCATCAGATTATGCCTGGGGGACCCACAAGGCAGGAAAATGTATTCAGGCACATGGCCCGCAAGCCAAAGGCATCTTCACATCAATCAAAAAGAGATGCTAGCTGTACAAAATGCCCTGACAGCCTTCAAGGACCTACTTCATCCAGGGCAGCTGCTGATAAAAACGGACAACACCACAGTCATGTGGTACATAAACAAGCAGGGGGCACACATTCCTACCCCCTCTGCAGACAAACCATGATTTTGTGGAACACAGCATTGACTTACCAAGTACACCTGCAAGCACAATTCCTGCCAGGAAAAACAAATGCTCTGGCAGACAAACTAAGCAGAAACCTCATGGATCCTCACAAGTGGAAACTAGATCCACAAATCTTCAACATAACAAGGAAATGGGAATGCCCAGACATAGAGCTCTTTGCCTCCCCTCACAACTGCCAACTTCAGAGATTCTGCACAAGGACTTATCACAAACAAGCATGGAAAGTGGATGCTTTGTCGTTCAGCTGGAACAACCTTACAGTATATGCCTTTCTTCCACTGCCTCTCCTCCCCAAGGTACTCCTAAAGGTCAGACAAGAGAAGCCACAAATGATTCTGATTGCCCCGGATTGGCCACGCCAACATTGGTACCCAATCCTAAGGAGCTTGTCTCAAGGCCCAGCCTGGACATTGCCTCACATTCCTCATTTACTGACCCAACAAAACAATCAGATCCTGCACAGCCAACTCAGAACCCTAAATCTAGCTGCATGGCGGATAGTGTAACCATTCAGTGTACACCTCTCTCTAAAGCGGTTATGGATGTTATTTTGGAGGCCAGTGGGCCCAGCACCAGAAAATCTTATGCAGAAAAATGGAAGAGATTCTGTACTTGGAACCAGGCACACGGATTTGACACGCTTGTTCCAAATATTCCTCAGATTTTACAATATCTAACCGAGATGCTGGACAAAGGCCTGTCCTCATTAATTAAGATCCACATCTCTGCCATTTCAGCTCATTACAATACGGACCCATCTATTTTTTCACATCCATGGCTTAGGCAGCACTTCAGGGGGGTCAAAAACATAAGACCTCAAAGGAGAGCACCAATACCTGCATGGGACCTCAATTTTGTCTTGGAAAAACTCACACTGCCTCCTTTTGAGCCAGCCAATACAGCTAAGATAAAATTCTTATCATGGAAAACAGCTCTGCTCCTAGCAATAACTTCAGCAAGAAGAGTCTCAGAGTTACAGGCATTAATGGCTGTGGAACCTTTTATTATCTTCCATCCGGACAGAGTTTCTCTAAGGATAAACCCAACATTTATGCCTAAGGTAGTGTCCAGTGTAGCTCTTAACCAAACCATTCATTTGCCTACTTTTTACCCAAACCCACAGAATAAAGGGGAGAGACTTCTGCATTCTTTGGACATACACAGGCAGCTACGCTTCTACTTGGACAAAACTAAAGCTTTCCGAAAGACTGAGCAACTTTTAGTGGCATGTGCTGCAGGATCACAAGGAAAAGTTATCTCAAAGCAGACTGTTTCAAAATGGATGGGACACTGCATTCGTTTCTGCTATTCACAACATGGCAAATCAGTGCCTAAGGGCATTAGACCACATTCTGTCAGAGCAGCAGCGACCTCAGCAGCCGTCCTCAGAGGAGTACCAACCAAGGATATTTTGGAGGCTGCAACTTGGACTTCAATGCACACTTTTGCTAAGCACTACCACTTGCCTCTTTACTCTAAGTCCAGAGCAGGCTTTGCCACTGCAGTTCTGCGGGGCCTTATAGCCACTCCTAATTCTATTTAGGGCGGCGCAGTGGTGCAGCGGTTAATGCTGTTGCCTCACAGCAAGAGGTTCTCTGGTTCGATTCTCGGCTGGGGTGCCTTCTGTGGTGTGGGTTGCATGTCCCTGCGATACTCGGGGGGTCCTCTCCGTGTTCCGGTTTTTTCCTCTCCCATAATCCGCAGCTTTCTCATCGGTCCTCCGGCATCTCTCCAAGGAACCTGTGGAACTGGGTCCTTTCCTCCTCAAAATAAAAAAAAAAAAAAAAAATAAAAAAATAAAAAATAAAAAAATTTAGACCCAGCCGCACAACCTCAGCTTTGGGATTCAACCCAAGTGTAATGACTGCAACAGTGAAACACGATGAACTAGTACAGTTGTGTACCTACCATAAATGTAGATGTTCGAGTGTATTCACTGTTGCAGTCCAGGTTACCCACCCACCATCCCCCTTTCTTTGCTGGGAATTGTCTGTACTTCTCTATTCTATACAACCTATGTGGTGTATTTGCTTGTAGATGAAGGTATTGTTTATTTTAGTGCATGCTTTTATAAGCAATGTTTTTTAGCCTACCCTTTTGGGGGCACCTGACATCTGGGGCAAGAAAAACTGAAGAAAATGGCGTTGGCTGCATCTTTTATACCCCTGGCACACTGACGTCAGGGAAGAGGCGACAGCAACCGATGCCGGACCAGGACTTTGGAATTCAGGCCGACTGCGGGTAGCCTGCCAGCAGGATAACCCAAGTGTAATGACTGCATCAGTGAATACACTCGAACATCTACATTTATGGTAGGTACACAACTGTACTTTCCGAGTGAAGGCTCACTCTACCCGGTCTGTATCTACATCTACAGTTTTTCCGGCCAGATTGTCTATGGATGATATTTGTGCTGCGGCTACTTGGGCATCTCCTCACACCTTTCTTACTCATTACAAGTGAGTTGTGGTATCTAGAGGCAGGTCTTCCTTTGGTTCCACAGTGCTCAGGAGTATTTTCCACTGAGCCTCCCAGGATTTAGGTGCTGGGGACGCTGTCCCATGGGTAAGAATGTAGGCGAGATTGGACTACATAACATCAAGAAGTTATGTACTCACCATAACGTTCAATGTATGTAGTCCATCTTGCCTCACATTCTTACTTACCCCCCCCCACCTTCCCCCGTCCTGGAGGATCTGGAGTTTAGGCCTGGTTTCAGAGTTCCCTTCATTCTTGGTTTGTTCTTCCTTCCTTAGATGGTGTTATGCATGGAGAGTGAGTGCTGGTGCTCACAGCAAACTAGATCTGGGGATAGAGAGCAGTGCAGCATGGGATACCATCTTAGCCCAGCCAATTGAAAGACTTTGAGCTAAAGTATGGCCGAGTCGGAGCCGACATTCGTCTCCGAACCCACGGGTAAGAATGTGAGGTGAGATGGACTACATACATCGAACATTATGGTGAGTACATAACTTCTTGTTTAGAACTATAGCGTAACATAATAGGCAGTTCTTTATAAATGTCTTCACCTTTTCACTGTTGATATAAAATGTGTTAATATAGAAATTAATAATGTATTGCATGCACTGTATGTCATTTATTTTCCTCATTCTAGTGATAACTTTCTACACTCTTACACCTATGCTTCTGATCTCTGTTAATAACGACAAAATAATATAAAGAAGCTTATTGCTTTTTTCTGTTTGTTCATTATGTAACTTTAATTTCTTTGCCAAATGGCCTCAGTAGTTGCTAGAAAGTATCCTGTACCAGCCACCCACTGGGTTATCAAACAAAAAATAAAATAAATAAGACTAATTTATGCATCATGTTGAATGCTGTTTTTAATGTATTCGCCTTGTGACCCAGATAGTGACTGAAAATGGTCTTTGGGCCAGCTCACTTATCCTTTTACTAGATCCTTACTAAATAAATAAATAAATGCACCTTCTTTGAAACCGTGTCTCCACCCATGTGTGCAGCCTCGCATCTCTAGATACCTGCAGAAATTAACTAAATGTCATCCCTGCAGAAGTCAGCTAGTGCATACAATATCCAGAATGAAACTTCCACATCTGACCCACACAAAGCCTATCCAGCAGTAATTGTTGACACCATAGTTTTGCTGATTACTTGCAGTGATCCTGAAAGCTTGTATTTGTATGTTGTACTAATTTTTTCTCCTGTTCTTATCGTTTCATAGATTAATACTGGGATATTGATCCACAGAAACTTTTGCAGGCTGGCCATAAGAATTTTAAGCGTGTAGTGCAAGCTAATTTCATAGCAGTATTAAAACCTACTGTTCGGTAATATATGTAGGCATTAAACTGGAATGAAAAATCTATTAAATTTACTAAAGAAATAATTTAAAATAACTCTTGCTCTTTTTCCTCAGTATTGTAATCTGTATAAACCTGCAAGTTAGTTAAGTGTAGAAAATCCTGTTAACTTCTTATTCCTAAGAGGCTCAATGACCATAACATTTGCAGCAACCTAGGAAGTCAAAGCTAAGCTTGGATATTATTAACTGTGTGATAATACTTTTGCGTTAATATTACGAATTTCTTTTCTTGTACTGTACTATTTTTAGGCAGCGTGGTGAACATGGATTTACTGTATACAGTTTTTTTCCTGTATATGGTTGTAGTACGGTTGTTAGTTTAGGCATTTTTGGATGTAGTTATTCTTTTTTGTTGCATTCTGACTTGATCAGTTGTCATTGACAAATATTTTTCAATAAAGTGTATTTTTACCTGGCAAAAAAGTATTTAATTGTTAACTTTAAAGCTGGAGTGAGCAAGCTCCATGAAGTAGAGAGATAAATGGAGCCCTGACTGTGACTGTAGCCCAGATTGATTTAGTGGCCCTACACTGAAAAGCTAATCAGGGAGGGTGGAATGAGGGAGTGAGTGGTAAGTGGCTGGTGTCAGCTCACCCAAGGTGTAGATACAGCATGCATGCCAGGAGCATATATCTGGTTTTGCTAGGCTTCAGAATGCAAGAGATTTATGGGATGACATTATCAGTATACATGCTTCTGTAGGAGATGAATACATGGCAAACCCTCATGCAAGCTAGCCTACACTTTTTCAGGAGGTGGAGATTTATGCCGTGATGCGTCAAAGGTGGTCATCTGGATAACTACCTAACCCTAAAGGAAATTAATGGGCTTGACAGATTGTGGGCTGGCTGATAACTAGCAGACAAAGGGGGTTATAAAAATAATGCAAGAACATTTTTAAAATTAGAATGATAGAGTGTTGACAAACTGACAGGTATGAAATGGATTTGTAAATTATAGCCTCGTATAGAAAATTATTTTCTGTTTTATATTTTTGTATAGATTTATTTTGTTAATTTTTCTAGCAACTTTTTTCTTTTTCTTGGCGACATTGTCATATTGATTTCACACACACACACACACACACACACACACACACACACACACACACACACACACAGACACACACAGACACGCACACAACTTTATGCTGCCCAGAACAAGTTATTTAACTTCCTTTGCCTGCATACATTTGAAAATGAACAGCTTGTATTTTCTGGTTAAACAACACCTTAACTAAAAGTAACAGGAGTGTCAAGATGATAACTGTGTGTTTTCCTGGCGCACAAAAGTACAGAAATCAGTGCATAATTGCTTTTAAGGGAGACTAGTCTCTGCTGTGTGCAGCTACTGATTTTTCCCTCATTTATAGTTTACTGCTTTATCAAAACTCTGACTGGAGCATCATGACTAAAATAAGTTGCTCGTTGTACATAGCAAACTGACAGGCATTAACTAAAATGTTTAAAAGGAATTTTTGTTCCTTCTTTTATAACAGGTGCTATAGAACAAGGTTGGCAAGCTGATCCTGCTACACAGATGGTAATACCAAGGAAACCAGGTAAGGGGAGCTGTTGATTTGTGATCAGTCAGCTATTTGCTGTTGCAGTGTTTCCTTTTGGTCACACTGGGGGAAAAAAAAGCAGTCATGAGTCATTTTAGTGATTAAAATGTACCAGTGTGTTTATCTTAAGAAAACTGTGTATTGCTCATGTGAAGAGCATGTATTTCCTCCCTTGTGCTTATACTCTGTCCATTCGTCTTGGGAAGGTCATGAACTACTCCACAGTTTACTATGGTGAATAATTTTGTTAATGCATCACTGGAAGGAAACTCCTACACAGTAATGGAACTCTGTGTCCCCCGTGTACATGTACTTCACTGTCTACCCCATGCTCACACATGTATACTTACTGAGGGCGGATCACTTCCGGATTTGCCCTGAGTATATCGATAAAGATGGTAGTTAATTGCAGCACACCTTGTCTTTGCCAAGTTAATGCAGGTTTGTGTAATGCAATAAACCAGATAAGCAGGATGCAAACCTAAACACAAAATAACTTTGTAGAAGTCTAAATTATTTTAGTTTTGTGTTCTGGTAATGTGCAGAGTTTGTTTTGGTACTGGCTGTTGATAAGCAGAAAGCATTACCCAAGTATTCTGATTTTAAGGCTGGGTTGGGAAGAAAGGAAAGGCTCTACAATAGCTGTCTGTAGGTAAATTATCTTCCAGTGGTAACAGCTACATTCTTTGAAGCCAGGATTTTGCAGATATCTTTAGAATGTAGGATTAACACACTGCAGTCGGGAAGATGTCTTTAATCACCCCTACCTTGTAAGCTGAATAGCTTGTAAAAGATAACTAACGTATATGAATGTACGGGGAAAGGATATGAATTATTTCTTTATTTTATTTTTCCAGAACCACCTCCTGTTCCACTGATTCCCAATGAGCAGCAGTTAGCCAGACTAACTGACTACGTGGCTTTTCTAGAGAACTGATGCATCTTTGTCGGAAGGAAAACAATATCCAATGATTTCCTGTACACTAGCAGTAACTGGACCTAAAGTCATTGACAATATTATTAATATATTTAAGTTATATCCTGTAATTCCACATTTTAGTGTAATCCTTCTCTGGACTTGTACATCTAGCATTATTTTTAATGATAAATTACGAGTAACTTTAGTATATTTAACTAGCTGTATTTGGTTTTTTCACTTGCTTGTTGTCATAAATGAGACTATGCATTTATTGTTGGTCAGCAACCTTTTACACCACGCTTGCCCACAGCAGAATATTTTATGTTAGCAAGTCTTGTGTGTAGAATTGTACTAGTTTACCAGAAGCTTAAGTGTTTCAAATGTATGACTTTATAAAGAGAGACACATGCAGCCGTTAACCGAAGAATACATTTATTTTCTAAAGAAAGAGGTGCTTTTATGAACTGTACCTAAACGTGAAGTTTTGCATATATTGGAACTTGTATAACTAAAGCATCCGGTAATACTTTATAATGCGTCAACTTTACTGTAATTGTGGCATTTTATAGTATCCAATATCAATTTTTTCTGTATTAAGTAATACCTAGAGAAGAACATAATTTTCTGGGAAGATGGTAGAAAATCTCACATAAGTAAAACAGTGGTAAAGCATTTGCTTCTAGCATAGTGGTGGAGAATACCTTGCACTACCAGCACAGTAGATGGCACAGCCGTTTTTGCTGCGTAAGGATTTCAGTATGTTATCTTTAAAGCAGTTTACTTTTGTGGGATTTAATACGCAGGCTAAATGTGGTTCTACGGAAGTGTAACCTCTTTTTGGTAATGTAATCCTGGATTTTTGTAGCTGCTATACTTAAATAAAAAGAGAATTGCATATGTAGAGTCTTGACATTTGGTGTCTGATTAAAGTATATGAGTCCATCCTTTTCTGCTTCATAGACATTTTGCTTTTGGATTTGAAAGGTGGATGCATTTCTACACTGAGCAGCAATATGTTTTTGTGAAAACAACAGTGTCTTGGCTGCTACTGTGTGAGAATAATTTTTCAATACTTTTTATGTGTTTTGAGACATTAAAAAAATGTTACAGCATGTTCTCATTAAAGCATCAAACTGAATGTCATATATGTACCCAGAGGAGGTTTTGTATCTTTTTGACTTACAGAGTACACAGTTGTTTTCCTTAATACATAACTAGTATTTTCATCTGATTTTTTTGCTTTGTTTCGTTTTACGTACTGTGATTACTCCTAGTAGGGCAATCAATTAATTCAATCAGCTCTATTTAGTGTTGACCCTGGAGTGACATGCTTACAGTTTCAGAGTAGGCTAATAGAGATTGAAAAAGTCAAGACCAGGACTAAAAGGATGAAACTTTTTAACAGCTTAACACACGGAGCTAAATCACTAGATAATTCTGCTGTATAAAGGTGAACTTTGATCTGAAGATCATTTTGCTTGAGTTTCAGAAAGCTAAAATGAAGAAATTGCAATTTGGTAAATAGTTCTGTAAATGCCAAGAAAGATTTACATGTGTTAACTGCATTTACCCCAAATGCATCCTGTTTGCAGAATTTGATATTTATTGGCAGAAATGTGTCACTTATATTCACGTTTTCACTGAGCTGCCACTCTCCATGGTAGTTTTTATTTTTGCACCTGAAGTAGTTCTGTATAGTTTTTCAGATACCTCTTTGTTTTTATAGGCAGTAATGCAAGAGGCAATACTGCTTAAAAGAAACTGTTTTGTTTAGCAGTTGATAAAATTTTGTAGCTGAAGAAGTTCTGAAATATTAAAGTAGTTGAAACAAAAATATGCACGGTTGAAAATCATTTTTGGAGCTGTTTTACTCAGTATTTTAAAAAAAAAGTATACTGCCTTGTTTTTTCCATTGTAAATTTGAGTATTTTTCTTTTGTTGGAGTACATTATAACAAAGAAACTAGTCACAAGCAGTTTGCATTTTTTTGACAGCAACAACTTTAAAAAATATCTTGTGTCAGTGGAATTATAAGTAAGATTTGTCACGTGATTACATTGGTTAATAATGTTTCACACTTCCGTTACAGCTAACCTCAGCAGCATGAGAAGCTGCTCTATGCACTAATTCATGAGGTCATACTGTGGAAGAAATAATATCCTGACATTTTAATATTCTCATAACCTTAGACTCTCACACCCAATTTCATGATTACAAGCCAGATGAGGACTCTGTGTGAGGTTATTTTGGGAGTCTTCCTTGTTGAATAGGCTTGTGAGATTCCTGTTCTGCAGTTCACAGTTTGGAAGTGTTGTATCTTTAGCTCACATGCTAGGGGTGGGTTCTCGTTTTGCTGACACATGCAGTGCTATGTGCTGGAATAGAATTGTCTACCCCCTGATCTCGCTAGTTTTGTTCTGACACTCACACAGATGTTTGTCTTGGAAAAGTTCTTTCTTTCAGTCACTAAGCCTTTAAGCCTGCAGACGTGAAAGTAAAGGACAGCTGTCTAAAATCAGGGGTACCTAATTACCATAAAATGTGCATATTCAGTGGATTAATAGTGAATAGGATTGTGAGATACCTGATAAACAAATACAGACGTAAAAATAATACTGTATTTTACACTATGTATAGGCACTTTAGAGTAGTCGCTTGACCGGTGTGTTTTTGGGAGGAAGCTAAGATCTGAGTAACCAGAAAAAAATTCACTCAATCATGAGGAGATCATCCAAACTCCGCACAAGCAATGACCTGTTATCATGATTGAGCTCTAGAGGTATGAGGCAGAAATCTTAACTACTGAGCCCCATGGTACCCAGTTAATCTTTGGAATAATTAAAAGGAGCCATGTTACTTTAAATGCCTTGTTGGAAACTCACCTGACATGTTGTGTGCGCATAGAATAAAATAATATGACACATGCAGTAATTTTTTAAGAAAGGAAATAATACTGAAATTATTTTACTGTCCTGTGTCTCCTTTAAATTTTTTCAGTTCATAGATGAAGGATAAATATCCAAAATAATACAGTGTTGTCTTTTCTGTATACCTCTACTCATGGCTATAGCAGATTCAACATTGTCAACTTTTTAGACTTTTTTGGATCCAGGGCTGAGACTTCTCCCCTCTATACCCATAATCTCTCCCATCTATAGTACCTCAGATCTCATTTGCAGCTCATTAGATTTGGATGTGGTCTCTTGGCTGAATGCTATTGTAATCATTTTTTTTCTCAGATCAGTCCACTTTTTCCTTCACTTTTTTTGGGGGGTAAGTATCTTTACCTTTAGATAGTCTTTTATATAGTATTGTGATAAGTTCTGTCTCCTTTTGACTACTTAAGGTTTCCCACCTCTTGTGTCTTTCCTTTACCCATATATAAAAGTAAAAGTTTCTCTCTATATAGCTGTCTCTAGTTACTGAACTTTTCAGGATAGTGCACTGTTAGCGACCATTAGAATCCTGTTTTTTTTCACTAACTAATGTTGTGTGTGTATTTGCTGTTGGTGTCTATACCCATTTTCCTCTGCAGTGAGTGACAAGACTTTGTTGTTCAGGCTGTGCACTGCTTGTAGGCACAAGGTCCCACCTCAGGATCCCCACTCTCTATGTGTATACTGTTTGGGAGAAACCTATTTGAATGTGGTATGCTAGTCTTGTGCTTTTGTTTTTTTTGGACAGGCACAACAAGTTAGTCTTGAAGGGTTTTCTCCCACAGCAGGAGAACCATCCACTTCTGCTATGTCTTTGCTTTCCCTTCTGTTAAGTCTGGAGACGAGCCTAAGCCATCAAAAAAAAATCAAAAAGAAAAAGAGAGACAGAAAAAAAAGATCAAAAGAGATCTCTCAAACCTCTGGGTCTTTGGCTGGTAAGACGCAAATATTATAGGCTATGATCTCTGTGTTAGAACCTGTTTGGAACCAGTCGTCTTCTCCTCCAAGGTTTTCTCCAAGGCCAGCCAGTTCAGGGTTCTGTTCTCCTGTCTTGCAGGAGATATTGACTTATTAGTCCTCCAAGCCCCCTCTGGTGGCATCATCTTTTAGGTCCTTTCTGTCTTCGAGGTGCCTGTCCAAAGCAGACGTCGGTAGGATGATGCAGAAGTTTTTGAGAACCCAGATCCAGGTCTGGGTCCTCCTTGAACCTCCTGCCCCATGGCTGTTGGGCTCAGCCCTGATGGTTCCACCTTCTTTTTTCCTTTTTCAGTCTGGCCTTTGGATCCAGCGATCAGGTATCCAAGTGTTTCCTGTGGGATGTCCTTGTCAGAGCAGATAAGCCTGGTCATCTTTGACTCTGACCTTATCCCCTTATCCACTCAACTCTGGCATCAGATCTTGAGCATCTCAGGGCTTAGGAGTTGGAGTCAATGTCCGGTATTGGGGTCGAATCAACACCTGTCTGAGTCATCCGTTGGATAGCTCAGTGCAGGTGTCTACCTTGGAGCCCCGCCAGACCTTGCCCTGAGAGGTTCAACTTTTGGGTACTTAAGATCCTAGAAGTCCTTCCTCCAGGACGGTTTCTGTTTTTGAGGCCTGTGAAAGGGTTTTCTATAAATCTAGGGAGGAGGTCTTTTGTTCTCACTTGGTTCCATTCCAATTCCTTCTGGATTCTTTAGTCCCTTCATTACATCATTCTGTTCTACATGGGCAGCCAGTTTCCTTGCGCCTTAACGACACTCACCAGGCGAGTTCCCCTTCCACTTTTGATCTGTTTTTGTACCGCTTCAGAATGTAAGAACATAGGAAGTGGACTTGTAAAAGGAGGCATTTAGACTCTCCACATGAGGCCCTCACTGATGATACTGACTTTGAAGGAGGGTAAGGTTCCCCAAGATCCCCCTTGGAAGACTTCTCTTTTGGAGACATCTACAGCTGATGAGACAGTGAAAGGGGGTTGGTCTACCGAATGTGTCCTCCCTGGAGGAGACTATGCTCCTCAAGGCTTTTGAGGCTGGCCCATCTACTTCCTGGAAGGTCTCTTCTTATGAGCTCATTTATTTGGTCTCTCAGCAGGCTTAGAAGAAGCCACACATGGTGAAGCCGATGCCACTTGAGCATCATTTGAGCAAGGATTCAACCGTAGATGCCATCATGGTTGCGACAGCCACAAAGATGGAGTTCTCAGAGGAGAGCTTTACTGTCTATTCCCCTAATCAGGAATCATGGACCTTGGGCAAGGTCGGATAGTGAACATGCGCATCAGCAATGTTTGCCATGCATGCACTGAATTGTCTAACTCACCTGATGAGATTTTAGATTGATTTGACCAAGGAGCTCTCCAAGTCTCTCTCAGGTACCTTACTTACCAATGTCTGTCCAGAACACAATGGATTCAAGCTGTCCATTCTCCAATTCCTATATAATGCGTGTGTGTGCTTGCTGTCAGATACAGCTGATTGCACTTAAAAATCTGCAGCATTGGCTTTGCTATATGCCAGCATGCCTGGATGGATCTCTGCCAATTTATAGAGAGTTTGAAGAAGTTTTTTTAAGTGCCCCTTTTAATGGGTCCACCCAGTTTGGATCCAAGATCAAAGAAGCACTCCCCAGAAGTGAACAAGAGAGAGAAATGCTGTCTGCTGTAGGCCTCTGATTTTCCACTCCCAAAATGACTTTCTCCTTGGAACTAATAGGATGGAAAGAGGTTGTCTCTCTACAAGTCCCTGAGTTTTCCTCAGAACACTTAAGGAGACAAACCCCCCCCCCCAAGGCAGAGGGTGGAACACCTTTAACAGATGTCGCCCCCGTGTCAGAGGTAGACTGCAGAATCAAGGATTTCAAGGCCCTTTTCTGAAAAACTCTTCCAGCACTCTTGAACAGTTGCACAACTGACATACTCTGGAGGTAATCAGGAGGTGCACATCTCTGCACCCTCAAGCCTGGTAAGTTACCGCATAAGATACTTGCGAGGACATCAGTCATCTAAATGTTTGTAAAACAGATGGAATTTTAAAAGATCATGGTTCAAACTATTCTGCTTCTTTTGAAAAGGGACATCTGGCTGTGTTCTGTGGATCTACAGGACGCTTAATATCACATCAAAACAGTGAGCAGTCCAGGAGGTTCCTCTGCTTTTGGCTGAGGAGTTGGTCATTATCAGTTCAGGGCACTGCACCTTGGCTTCACCACAGCTCCCAGGGTGTTCTATAAATGCATGGCAGTGGTTGCAGTAGACCTCAGGCTGCAAGAGTTCAAGGTGATGTCCTTCCATATCACTGTTGCAGTATTCTATAAGTAGGGGATCTCCTGACAATGGTAGCCCATTGTCCAGCCTGTATACCAAAGCCTTTGGAATTTATAGATGTCATACGTCACACATATGCTCCCCGTGCAAAGTGTAGGGCATAAAGGTGACACACAGAGGTACATACCACAGAACGTCTTGCTGCCAGTCTGAATGCCATCTTTCAACATTGGTCTGAATGCTTCTTCTGTACTGGTTACTGAGCCTTGATGTTCTTCGTGTTTCACTGTTGCAGTCATCAGGTTTGGGTTATCTGCTTGCAGTAGCACTCAGTCGGCCTGATAAACAAAGTCTTGGTTCCTGCGTCGGTTGCTGTCCCTTCTTCCATGACGTCAGGGGTATAAAACATGCAGCCGACGCCATTACATCAGTCTTTCTTGCCGTGCAGTGCAGTGCCCGAAACAGAAGCAGTTCGCAAGTGCCGGTCAGCCAACTCCTAAAATTTTCGTTTTTGAGTTTCAGAACCGAAGTCTTCAACTAAAGCTAAGTACCCCATTGGGGAAACGTTTTCTTTCTCCTTACCGATGTCAGTATTTTATTTTATGTATTTTACATTTGTTGACCGGGCTAGTCTAGCTGGATATATGTCCATTTTCAGTAGAGGCCTGGGGAGAAAAGCTCCAAGGGTAAGATTACAAGTATAAAACAGACATAAACAATGGTAATACAAGTTTTACAAACAAAGCAACTAAGTAGGCAACAATAATTTCAACATAGCAAACCAAATATAATGTATGTATAAGAAAAAATGGTTAACTTCTTTTGGAAAGCAAATACCTCACAAAGATTTTCATTCATACTGTATTCCTTGCCTAGGCCCTGACCACAACGTACCTTGCTGTCAGTTTTGTGCTTTATTTAATCAACGCACAATCCGTTGTCTGTATATTTTTGCCTCTAAATATTTCGGTTCTCTGTTAAATTATCCAGAAATGTCGGTAAGCCATCCGACTACCGGAATTCCAAAAAAACACAAAAAGATAAAGACAGAGACTGGCCGCCAAGGTCCAAATCTGCCGAAGACGCTTCTAAGCCAGTCGCCAGTTTGCCGTAACTCAGAGATGCGCTTTCGCAGCCCCTGATACCTGCTACTTCTATTTCGCAGGCCTCTACTGAGACCCATTCGGAGTCCGGTATGCTGCAAGATGCTTCAACTGTGGAACCTGCGGCTGTCTCTACCTTGGATGTGTCTGGAGCCGCTGTGCAGGCACTGGCTTCTGAGGGTGTATTTAGGCCTACGGACTTGCATATTAAACCAACGCTTCCTTCTTCTTTAAGGCCTAAACCTCGAACCATGCCTAGAAAACCGACGCCCAGGCTGCATGCTCAGGCCTTTATGCCTAAAAACAAATGATAAAAATGGCTGAAGATCTTATAACTTTAATCAGGGGAAGCAAACCACCCTCTTCTAAGAGACCTAGGACTGAAATTGTTTATGAATCTTCTGACCAGATTCTGATTTTTCTGATGATCTGGATTTACCCTTATCTACTTATGAGGATTCTGATGCAGAGGACTCTTTTCCCTCTGCTTCCCCTCCAGAGGATTTTTCTTTTGGTGAATCCTTGCACACACTAAGGGAGCATTTCCACTGGGAAAGCCAGGATTTTTCTGATTCGAAAAAGAGGCTTAGGGATTTCTTACTCTTGCCTCGGCATAAGCCTTTAGCTATACCTCCTGTACTAGACATTGTTGATGATGCCCTTTTGGAATCTAGTTTGGCCCGTGATTCTTTGCCTCCTGCTCCCAGAAAACCTGACAGATATTACAGGGTTCCTGATTCTCACATGTTCCTTTTTAAAAATCCTATTGCGGATCCAGAGACTGTTTCACAGGGACCCAAGGGCATTAAGGCCTCTATTGCCAAAAACCCTACCCTTCTGATAGAGACTCCAGGGCGCTGGATAGATGGGGTAAGAAGGTTTAAACTTCTGCAACCTTGGCCATTAGGGCCTTAAACTGTCAGTTTCATATGTTAAAGTATCAACAACATATTATTGGATTGCTTAAACAGAAAATTATGTTGATTCCTGACTGTGCTGACAATAAGGAATTAGGATTTAATGCAATGCATTCTGCTGAACAAGTTGGAAAACATACTTTGCAATGCGGGTTTGATTCTTTAGAGGCCTCTTGCAGGGCTGCTGTCACTGGGTCTGTACTTAGAAGGAATGCGTGGCTTAAGGAGCAGTCTTTGCCTGATCATGTTAAAGCTAAACTGTTGGATGCTCCCTTAAATCAGGACCGCCTGTTTGGCAACAAAGCTGAGGAAGTTCTTAAAAAGATGGAAGATAAAGCTAAATCTATGCAAACCGTTAAAGATTTCTTACAAGTTCAGCCTCCAAGATTTAGTAGGCATTGGCCCTCTGATAATTGGTCCTTTCTGGCCCCTTCCAGGCCTTCTCAATCCAAACCCAGACACATCAGAAATCCCAGGTTTCAGTCCCAGGGTATGCATGAGACTAAGCAGTGAGGGGCTTCTGCTTCCAAATCTGGGAGTAGTAAGACTCCTCCCTATGGAAAACTGTCTCAGTGACTTGATTTTAAAACTTCAAACACTTCTCAACTGAATGCTCCTTTAGTGGGAAAGATTGGTCTGCAGGCCAAAAACTGGGAACTCATTACCCAGGACAAATGGGTTTTAAATATAGTGCCCCAAGGATACAGATTTCACTTCCACACGTTACCAACACCAAAATGTTGGCCAGATCTACCCCCAAATCAGTGGGCAGAGGCTCAAAAACAAATACTCTCTCTTTTAAACATAAACGCTATTCAAACTGTACCAGAAGAGGAAAAATAACAAGGTTTCTACTCAAGAATTTTCCTGGTACCCAGTAAAGACAGTTCATGGCATCCTGTTCTGGACCTGTCTACTCTAAACACCTTTTTGGTGATTCCAAAATTCAAGATGCTGACTCTTCACCAGTTGCTTCCTATACTAGGAAAAGATGCCTGGATGGTAACACTCGATTTAAAGGAAGCATACCTGCACATCCCAGTCAGGGAATCTTTCAGAAGCTACCTATGCTTCAAAGCAGGCTACAAATCACTACCAGTTCTCTGCACTGCCCTTTGGCTTACCTACTGTGCCCAGGGTATTCACAAAGTGCCTAGCCCCAGTCATCGCATTTTGCAGGCAAAGAAATATTTAAATACACCCATACCTGGACAATTGTTTAATTCAGGCAGAAAGCCAGGACATGCTTTTGAATCTTTTGGCCTTTGTATAAAGGGTGCTAACTTGTCTGGGGTACACCATAAATGAAAATAAATCACAGCTGGTACCCTGTCAACAAATCATATTCGTGGGGGCAAGCTTGAATACAATTTCCCCGATGGCTTTCCTCACGCCAGAGATTCATTTGACAACCTACTTCAAACATGTGGCCACAAAAACCCTACTATCTGCAAGGTAAATACTCCAAGCCTTGAGGTTCATGGTCTCCTGCATTCTTCTGATTCCATATACAAGACTGCATATGAGAATACTACAATGGTATCTAAAAAGCCTATGGTGTCAACATTCCCAGGATCTAGAAGCAATGATTCCTATTATACCTTGACTATGCCTAGAGTTTCTTTGGTGGGCAGAGGCCTGCCACCAAAACAAGGGACTACCATTGACACCATCTCCTGCTGCCTAAACCCTAACAACAGATGCATCAGATTATGCATGGGGGGCTCACCTGGCAGGGAAGTGCATTCAGGGCAAATGGAACCCAAGTCAAATGCACTTGCATATCAATCAAAAAGAAATGTTAGCTGTACAGCATGCTCTGACAGCCTTCAAGAACCACATTCTTCGAGGACAATTAATGGTAAAGATGGACAGCACCACTGTTATGTGGTACATAAACAAGCAGGGGGGTACACATTCTTACACCCTATGCAGACATTGTGGAACACAGCCCTGAGCTACGAAGTGCATCTACAAGCTCAATTCCTGCCAGGAAAGCTAAATACACTGGCAGATGAACTAAGCAGAAACCTCATGGACCCACATGAGTGGAAGCTGGAACCAAGTATTTTCAACATGTTGACAAGCAAATGGGGGACCCGGGGTTGGGAGGGTGGCTTAATGGCTAAGTTGTTTGCCTTATAAACACAAGGTGCAAGGTTTGAGTATCACAAGGGATAATTGGCCAGGCTTAAAATGGCTTACAAGGACAGTTAGCCTAATGGTAAACTATATAGACCTATTTGCCTCCCCCCAGAACTATCAATTGGACAAATGTTGTACAAGGACTCCCCACAAACAACCTTGGAAAGTGGATGCTCTGTCCTTCAGCTGGAAAAACCTATCAGTGTATGCCTTTCCTCCTCTGCGTCTGCTCTCCAAAGTACTACTAAAGATCAACAAGACAAACCAAGGACGATTTTGATTGCACCAGACTGGCCACACCAACACTGGTTCTCTCTGTTGTGCAGTGTGTCACTGTTGGCCCCGTGGCACCTGCCTCCGACTCCTACCCTATTGTCTCAGCAGGAGCACCAGATTCTGCACCCTCCGCTTCATACACTGAACCTAGCAACCTGGCTAATTACCTAATCTCTCCGTTACCATCCCTTGGTAAACCAGTGATGGATATCCTTTTATATAGGCAAGAAGGCCTAGTACTAGAAAATCTTATGCTGAAAAGTGGAAAAGATTCTGTGCCTGGAATCAATCTCAAGGGATGAGCACAGCAGTGCCCTATCTGCCTCAGATTTTACAATACTTAACTGAGATGCCTCACAAGGGCCTGTCTTTCTCCATCAAAATTCACGCCTCAGTCATTTCAGCTCATTATTACACAGAACCTCCCCCTCTTCTCTCATCCACTGCTTAAGCAGTTCCTCAGAGGGTCCAAAAATCTACGACCACCCCAGGAGAGCCCCAACTCCAGCCTGGGACCCTAAAATTGTATTGGAACAGCTCACCCTTGCTCCTTTCGAGCCAGCTGCAACTGCGGATTTAAAATTCCTCTCTTGTAAAACAGCTTTCCTTTTAGCAATCACTTCAGCAAGAAGGGTATCTAAATTACAGGCCCTCATGGCAGTGGAGCCTTTCATCATCTTTCATGTGGACAGGGTGTCCCTCAGGGCTAATCCCTCCTTCATGCCCAAGGTGGTATTCAGTGTGGCCCTTAATCAGTCCATTCATTTGCCAACCTTCTTTCCTAACCCACAGAACATAGGGGAACGGATACTGCACTCCTTAGATGTGCACAGACAACTTAGATCCTACTTGGACAGGACTAAACCTCAAAGGAAATCTGACCAACTGCTGGTGGCATTTGCTGCAGGGGCAGAGGGGAAGGCTATTTCAAAGCAAACCATTTCCAAATGGATAGGCCATTGCATTCATTTTTGCTACAAACACTATGGAAAACCTATCCCGCAGGGGATCAGACCCCACTCAACCAGGGCTGCATCTACTTCTACAGCTTTCTCAGAGGCGTCCCTACCAGGGACATCCTAGAAGCTGCTACCTGGAGTTCAGTACATACTTTCACCAAGCATTACCATCTGCCAATTTTCTCTAAATCCAGAGCTGGCTTTGCCACTGCAGTCTTGCAGGGCCCTATAGCTGGTCCTAATGCTATCTAAATTCCTCCTCCCATCCTTAGCTTCAGGAATCTACCCAAATGTGATGACTGCAACAGTGAAACATGAAGAATGTAGTACAGTTGTGTGCACTTACCATAAATGTAGATGTTCGAGTGTATTCACTGTTGCACTCCTGGTTACCCTCCCTCCAGCCCCCTTTCTTCTTTTGGCTATACCTCTACTCTACTTTGCTCAAAAGCTTTTTGGTGTATTTGCTTTTTTGTTGGAGGTATAACCTTGTATATTTATAGATTTAATTGCTTTCCATTAGCGGGGCACCTGACATCTGGGGCAAGAAAAACTGATGTAATGGCGTCGGCTGCATGAATGTCCTTCAAGGATGCATCTGCAGTCATCACATATGGGTTGTCCTGCCTCAGGCAGCCCTTCGGTCGGACGGATTCCAAAGTCTGGGTCCGGCGTCAGCTAATGTCGCCCTCTCCCCGATGTCAGAGCGCCTGGGGTATAAAAGCGTCAGCCGACGCCATCTTCCTCAGTCTTTCTTGCCGCGTGGTGCCCGAAGCAGAAGCAGTTCGCAAGTGCCGGTCGGCCAGCTCCTGTAATTCAGCTACCGAAGACTTCAAAAGCTAAGTACCCCGTCGGGGACTCTTTCTTGCCTCAGCCGATGTCAGATAAAGTTAATAATTGCTTAACTTGTGGGAAACAAATACCTCATAAGGATTTCCACTCTTACTGCCTCCCCTGCCTAGGACCAGACCACGACATCTCGGCCTGTTCAGCCTGTGCTTCCTTCAACCGACGCACTCTTAGACGTCGAGCGGAGTTTGCAGAGGAATTTTTTGGGGCCAGTTTCTCATATAATATGCCGTCGGAGACTCCGACTTCACATTTGACAAAGAAACGGAAGGACAAGGACCGACACACGCGGGCCGCAGTTTCGGCTGAAACCACAGCCAGGCCTACCGCGAGTGTCTCGGCTGAAACCGAGTCCTTGGTACTTCCGACCCCCGAAACCGCTCAACCGACAACCTCGGCCCCGGAGGCCCCTGCTGAGTCGGTTATTGAATTTCCTTCTGAAACTGGTGTCTTGGAAACTTCCAACACCATTCCTCTAGACAAAACTACTCCAGCACGTGGTGCAGCCAGGCCTCCTGCATCCATGTCCATAAAGGCATTCACCAGGGCTAAAGCTGCTAAACACACTAAAACTATGCCTCCCAGGGTTATTCCTCAGGGACCCACTGCTAGTTCACAGATTCTAACCTTAGCAGAGGACCTTATTTCCTTAATTAGGGGCTCTCAACCTCCTTTAGACAAAAGGCCCAGGGTTGAGCCCTCTGATCCCCACTCCTCAGAGGAGGCCTCTGATGGCTCTGCTCTCTCGGACTACCAGGAGGAGGCTTTTTCGGCCTACGAGGATTCTGATGCAGAGGAATCTATCCCCTCAGCCTCCCCTCCTGAGGAACTATCCTTCGGGGAGACCCTTCACACTATGAGAGAGCATTTCAAATAGCAGGGCCAGGAATTCTCTGATTCCAGGAAAAGATTAAGAACCTTTCTGCATTTACCTCAGCATAGACCTTTGGCTATTCCTCCTGTTTTGAATGTCATTGATGATGTGTACTCTGAGTCTAGCATAACCCCTGACACTCTTCCTCCGGCCCCTGTCAAACCCGATAGGTACTGCAGGGTCCCGGACTCGCATCATTTTCTTTTCAAGGCCCACTCTGCTGATCCAGAAACTATTTCCCAGGGCCCTAAAGGGGTTGCAGCTGCCACTACTAAAAATCCACTCCGCACTGAAAGGGAGTCCAGGGCTTTAGAGAGATGGGGTAAAAAAGTGTATACTTCTGCTACTCTTTCTATGAGGGCATTAAATTGTCAATTTCATATGATACAGTACCAAGAGTATTTGTTAGATGAATTGCATAAGAAACCGTCTTCACCTGAACCCCTAGATCGCAAATCACTTCAGGATCTGGTACATAACTCACAGCAGGTTAGCAACCATTTCTTGCAGTGTGGTTATGATGCATTGGAAGCTTCATGTAGGTCAGCTATGACAGGTGCAGTCATACATAGGCATGCCTGGCTGAAGGAACAATCTCTGCCAGACCATGTTAAAGCTAAGCTTCTACATGCTCCACTGGAAAAGCAAAAGTTATTTGGCTCCACTGCTCAGGAGGTCTTAAAGAAATTTGAGGAAAAGGCAAAATCTGTACAAACAGTCAAAGATTTTCTACAAGTCCAACCACCAAGATTCAGCAGAAATTGGCCTACCAAGAATTGGTCCTTTCCGGACACAGAAAGATTTCAGAGAGGCAAGAACAGGCATGCCAGAGGTAGAGGGCAAGCTAGAGGCTCCTACAGAGGCCGTCAATGGCAGCCTCCCAACCAGAGAGGTAGTGCAGGACCTACAACTGCTGCACAAGGACAGACTCAATGACTTTGCTTTGGCTCCGCCAACCAGGGCTCAATTAGAAGCACATTTTTTGCGGAAAGCTTTCTTTATTCTCAGAAAATTGGCACAGTATTACAAGAGACAGATGGACACTGCAAATAATAGACAAAGGATACAGGTTCCATTTTCACACATTGCCAAAAAGAAAAGGCATGCCAGACCTGCCACCAAATCAAAGGGCAGAGGCTCTGAAACAAATCTCCAACTTAATGCAAATGAAAGCTATAGAAAAGGTTCCTCTTTCAGAACAAGGCCAAGGATTTTATTCCAGACTATTCCTTGTTCCAAGAAAAGAAAATCAATGGAGGCCTATTCTCGACTTGTCCGCACTGAATACTTATCTCATTGTGCCAAAATTCAAAATGCTGACTCTACAGCAACTCCTTCCCATGCTGGCCAAAGGGTCTTGGCTGGTGACTCTAGACCTCAAGGAGGCATACCTGCATGTCCCTATCAGACAAAGTTGTAGAAGACACCCCATATTTCTTGCAGGTTCAGAGCATTATCAATTCTCAGCATTGCCTTTTGGCTTATCTACTGCACCCAGAGTATTCACGAAATGCCTGGCATCAGTAATTGCACACTGCAGACTTCAGGGGATTCAAATATACCCATATCTGGATGACTGCCTTATACAAGCGGACAGCCAACAAACTTTGGTAAAGGACTTGAATTATGCCATTCACCTACTGCAGGCCTTGGGATATACAGTCAACATTCACAAATCAAGACTTGTTCCATCCCAAAGAATAACTTTTCTGGGTGCGGATCTAGACACAACCACCCAAATGGCTTTTCTCACAGAAGAAAAACAAAGACAACTACCGGATTACTTCAAGAATCTGACAAGACAAACTCAGCTGACTGCAAGGAAAATCCTGCAGGCCCTGGGTTACATGGCATCTTGCATTCTTCTGATTCCACAAGCAAGGCTGCATATGAGGAAACTACAATGGTACCTAAGGAGTTTATGGACTCAGCACAGTCACAGCTTAGAAACTTTGATCCCACTCATTCCATGCCTCCAAAAGGAATTTCTGTGGTGGGCTCAAGCAAGCCAGCCAAACAGGGGTCTGCCCTTCAGCAAGCCAATAGCCAGCCAAGCCATTACAGTGGACGCTTCAGACCACGGTTGGGGAGCACACACGGAGGGCAGATGTATTCAAGGACTATGGTCACAAAAGGAGCTACGCATGCACATAAACCAAAAGGAAATGCTGGCAGTGATACATGCAATCGAGGCCTTCAAACTCTTTCTGCATCAAGGCCACCTGCTAATAAGGACAGACAACACCACAGTTATGTGGTACATAAACAAGCAAGGAGGCACCCATTCCTACCCTCTTTGCAGACTAGCAATGAATCTATGGGAACTTTCCTTGAAACTCAATATAGAGCTGCAATCCCAGTTTGTGCCAGGAAAAGACAATATACAGGCGAACAGCTTAAGCAGAAATATCATGGATGCACACAAATGGATGCTGCACCCAGACATCTTCCTACAGATAACACAATCATGGGGAAGGCCAGACATAGATCTTTTTGCCTCCCCCCACAATCATCAGCTGAAGAAATTCTGCTCAAGGACATACCACCCACAAGCATGGAAAGTGGATGCCTTATCTTTCAGCTGGAAAACTCTAACAGTGTATGCATTTCCACCTCTTCCATTAATGACCAAGGTCTTACTGAAGATCAGGACAGAGCAGCCAAAAGTGATTCTGATAGCTCTGGACTGGCCAAGACAGAACTGGTACCCACTGTTAAAGAGCATGTCACGCACGAAACCATGGCCTGTTCCTCAATGGCCGCTTCTCCTGACACAGCACAATTACAAAACTCTGCATTCCAACCTGAAAACCTTGCAACTAACAGCCTGGAAAATACCTTGACTCCTCCTCAGGAAAAGCTATCCAAGAGAGTGAAGGATGTCATCATGGAAGCTCGCCGGCCTTCCACAAGAAAGGCATATTCAGTAAAATGGAAAAGATTTCACACTTGGAGCACCACAAAGGGCCTAGATGCGACAGTGATGAACATGGCACATATCCTGGAATACTTGGCAGAATTGCTCCACAATGGCCTGTCTTACTCTTCCATTAAAATTCATGCTTCAGCAATTTCAGCAGAGTACAATACTGATCCACCTGTCTTTTCTCATCCTCTCCTGACAGTTTCTAAGAGGAATTAAAAACATCAATCCTCCAAGGAAACCTCCAGTGCCTACTTGGGACCTTAACTTCGTGTTGGAAAAGCTAACTCTGCCTCCCTTTGAACCAGCAGCATCTGCAGAACTACAGTTCCTGTCTTGGAAGACCACCTTCCTTCTGGCCATAACCTCAGCAAGAAGAGTATCTGAGTTACAGGCCCTCATGGCAGTACAGCCATTTCTTATTTTTCATCAGGACATGGTTTCATTGAGAACCAATCCTTCATTTATGCCAAAGTTGGTGTCCAGGGTCTCATTAAACCAAGCTATTCACCTGCCTACCTTCTTTCCAAATCCACAAAACAAGGGGTAGAAACTTCTGCACACCCTGGACATACACAGACAGTTGCGCTACTACTTGGACAGAACTAAAAGCTACAGAAAAACTGACCAGCTTGTTGGTAGCATATGTTGCTAGAACACAAGGAAAAGCAATTTCCAAACAGACAATTTCAAAATGGATAGGGAATTGCATTCATTTTTGTTATTCCTTTCATGAAAAACTGTGTTAGCTAACATTAGACCTCATTCCACCAGAGCCACAGCCACCTCCACAGCCTTCTTAAGAGGGGTGGCTACCAAGGACATTTTAGAAGCTGCTACATGGAGCTCCGTGCATACATTTTCCAAGCATTACAATTTACCTTTATATTCCAGATCCAGAGAAGGCTTTGCTACGGCAGTCCTGCAGGGCATTTTAGCTACACCATCCTTTACCTCCACCCCCAGATTGGCTATGGTATTCTACCCATATGTGATGACTGCAGATGCATCCTTGAAGGACATAGTACAGTTTTGTACCTACCATAAATATAGATGTCCGATAGGTATGCATCTGCAGTCAGGTTTACCCTCCCTCCTTCCCCTCTTTGGTATTTATTGGGTACTTTTCCCTCTCATAGCTAGCTGGGGTTATCTATTATGGTGTATTTGTTTATATATATATATATATATATATATATATATATTTCTGTGCATGTTTGGAATTTATTGCATTTCTCCAAATTTAGCCTTCCTTTGAGGGCACCTGGCATCTGGGGCAAGAAACACTGAGGAAGATGGCGTCGGCTGATGCTTTTATACCCCAGGTGCTCTGACGTCGGGGAGAGGGCGACATCAGCCGACCCCGGACCCAGACTTTGGAATCCGGCCGACCGAAGGGCTGCCTGAGGCAGGACAACCCATATGTGATGACTGCAGATGCATACCTATCGGACATCTACATTTATGGTAGGTACAAAACTGTACTTTTTATACCCCTGACGACCTGACATCATGGAAGAAGGGACATCAACCGACACAGGACCCAAGACTTTGTTAATCAGGCCGATTGAGGGCTACTGCAAGCAGATAACCCAAATGCGATGACTGCAACAGTGAATACATTCTAACATCTGCATTTATGGTAAGTGTACACAACTGTACTTTTCAGATAAGTGCCCCATTGGAGTTTCTTCTTATCTTCTTGTATTTTTATTTTGGTCTGTTTACACATCATTCAAAAAGGGAAAATGTCATTTTTGGAGGCAGATTCCCCATAAAGATCATCATCAGCAGTGCCTGTTCTGCTTGGGTGCTTCTCACAACCATATGCAATGTTCTGTTTGTCCCCAAGACTGTACATAGGCACCTCTCCTCCTTAGCTATCTGCCTAGAGAACCAACATTTAAAATTGTTGGCAGAGTGCTATGGTGGAATCTTCCCCTCCAGATGGTCAGCTGACTGCCGAGAAGACCAAAAAAAACACAGGTCTGATTCAGTTGCTGTCCCACCTCCCCCAGATGTTTTTCTCAAGTTTGGTGAAAGCCCAGAGGATAATGCAGTTGTTGTTTCAGATCCCTCTGCTGTGACCCTGTCAGAGGCCGTCATGGATATCTTTGGAGGCTTTACAAATGTTTACTATGGATGTTGAGGGGGCACCTCGGCTGATTTACATCTGAGGAACTGAGAGGGATGCTGCAAATCCTAGTTCAGGAGCAGATTCCTTCTATGTTGGCTGAGTGTTGGCAGGGGTCTGAACCTCCTAAGGTTTTTCAGGCTGATGTCCCTCAAAAGAAAAAAAAAATATTTCCTCTACTGTTAATGATCCCCAACTTGAATGTCTGGATTTAACTCAGGGGTTATTTAATGCCTTAATGGCCTTGAAGCCACCTCAGAGAGTCTCAATACCTGCTCCTTCTTGGTCATCTACTCTTCTTAGAGGCCCAGAGAGCCAGAGTCCTCGGAAGGAGATTCAGATTTTGGGGAAGAGTTGTTGGCATATCTTCTCAAATCCCTTCTCCTTTGGATTATGGTTCTGAGGAAGAGGATTCTATTAGTCCAGATTCACCCTTAGAGAAACTCTCTTTTGGGGGCACAGTTCCCCACTTGATGGAATATTTTAGATGAGACTGTTCTCGGGTTTGTGATATTCAAAAGAGGTATTATGAACTCCTCCAGTCTCCCAAACCTGCTGTTCCTACAGTCTTGGCTGCCCTCTTGGATACCTTTTCAGCTGCCTCTGTTGCTCCTGATTCTCAACCTCTAGTTCACATGAAACCTGATAGATTTTACAAGCTGCCAGATTGTGAATTTTTGTACAAATGTCCTCCTGCAGATTCTTCTGTAGTGCCTCTCTCTTCTGACATACCTAAACTTTTGCCATCTACTAAACTACATCCTCTGATAAATATAGTGGGACCATGAAATGTCTAGGCAAAAAGCTCTATACTGATGCCACCCTGGCTTTTAGGGCTATCGATTATCAGACTTGTGTGATCAGGTATGTTTTAGCCCTTTCTCAAGCTTCTCTGACACTTTATGACCTCCCTGATTTGGACGGGAAGATCTTGGCCTTTTCTTTATTGGGTTCTACCTGTCAAGTGTCTCTCCACTCTATTAAACATAGATGTTAAGTTGTCTATCTCACCTTCATTCTTGCTGGATGGGTTCGGAGCCGACCTCGGCTCCACTCGCCACTCTAAAAGCTCGAGAGTTGGTTCCACCGCTCGAGGCTCCCTTATATCCCACAATGCTAGGCGTGAGTTACCTCAGATCTCGTTTGCCGCTACAGCGATCGAGGTGTTGGTTTTCTACCGGTTCTTGGTAAGTGACTTTCTTGTAAAGTTAGTGTATTAAAACCCCTTTATTTTTAAATTTTATACTTATTTCCCTTAGTTTAGAGGAATTCTTATCCCCTTTTCTTAAAATTCCTGTTTTTTCCCCACAAGAACTTTAAGTTCTTCCCTCAGGCCTACAGGCCTTCTTCCTTCCCTAGTGTTTTTTTTTTTTCTTAATTTAAAACCTAGCTAGTTGTTTTATTTTAAGCTAAAACTAGACAGGGTGTAATCAGTGTGTTTTTTGACTGTGTGTGTGTTTGCACTTTCGGAATGTCTAAAGAAGCAAAGGTCTCAGGATTCAAGAAGTGTGATGCGTGCTGTCAGAAAATGTCTCTGACAGACGGTCACACTTCTTGTGTCTACTGCCTGGGGCCTTTGCACTGCCTGGGGCCTTTGCACCTGCAGGACTCCTGTGCTGTTTGCCATGGCTTCAGCCCCAGGGTCCTGCAGGAAAGAAAAAATAAATTAATTTTAAGAGGTCTACTCAAGCCAGAGGATTCCCTTACTGTGTCTTCAGGGAAGCCCTCCAAGGCATCTAGGTCTTCGGCTCCAACAATTGAGCCGAGACCTAAGGCTTCTAAACCTCTGCCTACATCGGCTCCGGCTGGAGCCGATGAGTCTCAGTCCACAGTTTCTGTGGTTCCCTCGGCTCCGGCTGGAGCCGAGGCATTAGAAATTCCAGTGTCGGCTCCGACCAGATCTTCGGAGCCGACAACTAGGAAGAGGACCAGGTCACCATCCCTTGGCTCCGTTCATTCGGCTCCAGGATCTCCCCTGCTGTCTAAACGGAGCCATAAATCTCACTCCTCTAGGTCATCGAGGCTGTCGGATCATGACCTTCAGAGGGTAGTGAGTCGACTTCTTAAGTCCGAGGCACTGGCCCAGATGCTTCAGAGCCCGACTCATCAGTTGATGCCTGCCCCTGTCCATCAATATATTCCTCCTTTGACTCTGTTGAGCTCGGAGCCGGGTCGTGTCGGAACCGAGACTGTGATAGCGTCGGAGCCGATACAATTGTCTTCGGCTCCGTCGTCGGCTCCGATTTCTTCTTTGGAAGAATTTCGGCCGGTCTTCCTCGGCTCGAGGGGTGAGTGGCATCGGACCCTTGTCCGACCCCCCTCTCCCTCTCGGTGCTTCGGCGCTGGTGAGTTCGGCTCCGACATCGGCCTCGGAGCCATCACTGTCGGTGCTGAGGGAGGTTCTTAGCTTCTCGGAGCGGGGACCTCTGGCTTTGCCTGACAGGGGTGCATTCGAGGTCATGCGGAGTGTGTTAGAGCCTGGCTCTACTCCACAGTCGGCTCCGTCCCCCTCCCTACGGTGCCTCAGGTCAAGTCGACTCACTCCCTCATCCCGGACCGCAGAGAGCCAGCTCCTCAGGAACCCCTGTGGGATTTCATCCTCTTCCGAGGCCTCTCCTGATTTGGCAGAAGAGCCCCTCGGAAGAGGAAGTGTAAGAGGAAACACATTGACTCACCTGAGTCCATCACATCTGACACAGATTTAGATGATTCTGAGGGTTCCCCTGTTCCCCTTCTGAAGATGTCTCCTTTGCAGACATTCTAGAGATCCTGAAACAGAGGGAAATTGGCCAGCCCTCAACCCTTCGGAGGATGAATCTGTGTATCTTGAGGCGTTTGGCTCTCGCCCTTCCACCTCCTGGGTGTCCCCCTTGACCCCTCATGCAGGTGGTTGCTAAAAGGCATGGACGACTCCTGATTCAGTGGACCCCACTCCCAGGAGACCCTCCAAATTCATAACGCACCAGCAGACAAACAGTTCTTGACAAAAGGAGTCTCTGTGGATGCTATGGTGGTAGCTGCTGCCACTAAGAAGGAGCTAGCTGATCCTTCAGTACCTGTCCATCCACCTAACAAGGAATCTAGGTCCATGGACAGGTGCGGAAGCGGATGTTCTCGCCAGCGACATTTACTATGCATTCGCTGAACTACCTGTGCCATTTCACTCGTCTTCAAAGGGACTTGATTAAAGAAGCGGTGAAATGTTAAAGGACCCTACAGCTGCGGGTTTTCAAGATAAGATGAACACTCAGCTGGCTACCCTTAACTCCATAACCAACTCCTCCATGCGCCTCCTTTCTTATGTGGCTGATGGAGCGAGTAGGGCCAAGGGACAGGTGTAGCTTTACGTAGGCATGCCTGGATGCGGCTATGCAATTTTGGACCCCTTCAAGACGTCTTTCACTAACTCCCCATTTGATGGATCATCTCTCTTTGGTCCTCAAGTGAAAGAAACCTTGACTAGGTGCGAGACTGATGGCAAGACTCTTTCTGCCGCCGGAGTCCGCTTTCTACTCCTTCTAGGCCTTACCCCAAAGGCCAGAAAGGTGGAAAGATGTGGTTCCGTAAACAATCTCAAGGGACTTGCCTGACGACAAAGTCGCTTTCTGCCAGAGGCGGGAATAACAATGGTAGACGCCGCCTCGAGGCAGGGGCTCCGCAGAACCAGGGCAATCGGGAAGCCTTCTGATAAGCCCTTTCAGCATCCCTGAGGTGTTGCCCGGCTGCCCACCTTCGAGGCAGTCGGGAAGATTGTCACTGTACCCAGAAGCCTGGCTATCCCTGACTCAAGACAAATGGGTACAGTCCGTCATTTCCGAAGGCTATTCTATCCCCTTTCTTCGCATTCCAAACCAATCAAAAATCCCTTCCAGATGTTCCACCATCAAAGGGATCTAGCGGTTTTGGAAATTTCAAAACTGCTTGCAAAAGAGCAATTCAGCCAATTCCAGCAGACCAGCAAGGATCCGAATCTACTCAAGGTTTTTAGTTCCAAAGAAAACAGGGGACTGGAGACCAATTTTGGATCTCAGTATCTTGAACAGATCAGTCAAGAAAACAAGATTTCGGATGGTCACGCTGCAATCCATCCTTCCCTATTGGGAAAAGGAAACTGGATGTGCTCTATAGACCTTCAGGATGCACTATCACATAAAATGAACAGACGCTCCAGAAGATTCCTCCGCTTCAGGCTGGGAACCAGTCATTTTCAGTTCAGGGCCCTGCCCTTTGGTCTCACCACTGCCCCCCGGGTGTTTACCAAATGCATGGCAGTGGTAGCTTCTCACCTGAGACGACAAGGATTCCAGGTGTTTCCGTATTTGGACGACTGGCTCCTCACAGCTCCCACCAAGCATCTCCTTCTGATGGCCAGAGATTACACTTTTCGCATTTGTCAAAAGTTAGGCATTTCAATAAATTGAGAAAAGTCTGTTTGTCGCCTTGTCGTACTATTACTTTCATAGGCGCAAATCTAGACACAGTAGACATGTCTGCGAGACTAACACATCAGAGAATAACAGACATTCACAAACTGGTCTCACTCCTTTTCAACAACAACAGAATCAAAGCCAGGTTAGTTCTGAAGGTGTTGGGAATTATGGCGGCCATACCTCTGCTTCCATTAGCCAGATTCCACATGCGGATCCTTCAATGGATGCTCTTTACACAATGGTCATACCAGCAACTTCCAATGTCCCACACCATTATGATCATGCAGGCGTGCAGAAATCATCTCATGTGGTGGATGTCTTCCCCTCAGCTCTTGTTGGGAAGACCCTTTGTTCCACCCCCTCCGGTTGCTACTCTGACAACGGATGCCTCCCTGATCGGGTGGGGGCATTATCAGGGCAGGACGGTCCAGGGCACATGGCAACCAAACGAATGCCACTTGCACATAAATGTTCTGGAGATGAGAGCAGTGCTTTTAGTGTTGCAAGCCCTTCAAGACTCTCTTCCCTTGGGAACGATTGCAATCCAGACAGACAATGTGTCTGTAGTGTGGTACATCAACAAACAAGGCGGAACCAGATCATACCCCTGTGTCGAGAAGCACTCAGATTGTGGCAATGGGCTTATTTCTTCTCAGCGATTTCTGATAGCAACGCACATCCCGGAAGTCCAATCAAATTGGACAAGTTGAGCAGAGCTATTCTCATGCCTCACGAAAGTGGTCTCTGAAAGACTCTGTTGTGAGAGAAATTTTCCTCAAGTGGGGTCAGCCTTGCTGCGATCTTTTTGCTACTCCCCAAAACAGCAAGTGCAGAGAATTTTTCACTCTATTCCCTTTACCAGGCCAACCCAGCAGAGACGCTCTAGTCCAAGTTTGGCCCCGGGACTTCTGTATGCTTGTCCACCGTTCCCACTAATGTCTCAAGTGATACGCAAAGCTATCGCTCAGAAGGCCTCATTGATCCTCATTGCTCCTTACTGGCCTCGACAGGTGTGGTTCCCCTTCTACATCAATTTCTATTGAGCGACTGTGGCATCTGGACCTAGTTCCAGATCTTTTGATCCATCAGTCGGGTCAGTTACATCGCTCCCTCCCCTCTCTGAACCTCACTGCTTGGTTCCTCCAGTTCCAACCTTAGCCAGGCTTCCTCAATTATCTCACTCCGTTCGAGATATTTTGATAGCTTCCCATAAATCTTCCACTCGGAAGATTTATTTGAGTAAGTGGAAACGCTTCACTTATTGGGCTCAAGGAAGAGACATAGATCCTTTCACTGCTTCCATCCAAATAGTCCTTGATTTTCTAGCTGAACTCTTCCATGCAGGTTCATCTCCTTCTACTCTTAAAGTTCAATTGGCAGCTATTTCTAACTTTCATGTTGGTATTTCTGAATCTGCCTTGATGTCCCACAAGCTTTGCAAAGCCTTTTTGAAAGGAGTTTTTCTTCTCAGACCTCCTATAAGAAATCCTCCTTCTCCTTGGGACCTAAATTTAGTTCTTGCTTCTTTGATTCTTCCCCCTTTCGAACCTGCAGTCTCCTGTTCTTTAAAATTGCTATCATGGAAGACTCTCTTTCTGGTAGCCATTACTTCAGCTAGAAGAGTTTCAGAGCTTCAAGCACTCAGCTGTCGACCTCCTTATCTATTGTTTCATAAGGACAGGGTATCCTTACGAACGAACCCGTCCTTTTTGCCTAAGGTAGTCTCGACGTCAAATCTAAATCAAAGCATTGACCTCCCTGTCTTTTTTCCAGAATATTCCAATAGGTCTGAACAAAAATTACACTGCCTGGATGTTCATCGTCAATTGAGGTACTATTTGGATAGAACAAAACAATTCAGAAAATCTGACCAGCTGTTTGTTTCCTATGCGGAAGGCAGAAAGGGACTTTCAGTTTCAAAGGTATCATTATCCAGATGGCTAACATCTTTGATTTCCCTTGTATATGAAATAAGACACCAAAAGCTGCCTAATAAACCTAAGGCCCATTCTACCAGAGCTTTGGCTACTTCTTTAGCTTTCCAAGACAGACTGCCTATTGACACCATTTGTGCAGCGGCTACTTGGGCTACTCCTCACACTTTCATTTCTCATTATAAGTTGGATTTAGCTTCTAGGCATAGAGCTAACTTTGGTTCCACTGTTCTCAGGAGTCTGTTCCGTTAGGCCACCCAGGACAAGGTGCTAGGGACGCGGTCCCATCCAGCAAGAATGAAGAGATAGACAACTTAACATAAAGAAGTTATGTTCTTACCATAACGTTCCATGTTAGTTGTCTTCTTCTCGCCTTCTTCTTGCGTCCCACCCTCCTGCCCCCTGGCCTGGACAGACCTAGAGGAGTTGTGATTGTGACCTCTCTTTCTACCACCTCTGTACTTTAGGTATATGCTCTGCTGTGCATATTTCCTGGATCAGGATGTAGGTCACCCTTCTTTTTCCCTTATTCATAGAGGTGGACTTTGTTACTAATTAGTCTATTATTACTATAGGCTGGGCCTAGCTTACAAACGAGATCTGAGGTAACTCACGCCTAGCATTGTGGGATATAAGGGGAGCCTCGAGCCGGTGGAACCAACTCTCGAGCTTTTAGAGTGGCCGAGTCCCATCCAGCAAGAAGAAGGCGAGAAGAAGACAACTAACATGGAACGTTATGGTAAGAACATAACTTCTTTTTATGGTGCAGCTGATGCTTCCTCTAGGACTGCTGCATTTGGTTCCGTTTTGTTTTCATCTGAAGCCTTTATCTGGTGACATTAAAGCTAATTTGTTGGATGCCCCTTTTGATAGTAAGAACTTTTTTTTTTTTAGCTTTGCTGCTGCTGAGTTCTTCAATTCCCACCAGGACAAATGTGTAAAGTCTTAGAGGAATTGACACACATTTTTGTTTCTCCTGTCCCTAAACTTCAGAAGAATTATCCATCCAAATCTTCGTTTGTTCGTAGAGTGTTCCTCTTTTTCCCCAGGCCTTTTTGGTATCCCTGGACCTCAAGGCTACCATCACATCCCCATTCATCTCTTTTCAGGAAGGTTTTACATTTCTCTGTTTCTTCCTTGCATTTTCAGTTTTCTGCTACTGCCTGAAGGATATTCACCAAATGCCTATGTCCTGTCACTGCCCAATGCAGAGTAAGAAGAGTTCAGAGCTTTCCTTATCTGGATGACCTGCTCATTCAGGCTTTGTCTCCCAAGGTCCTGCTTCAGCACTTCCAGTTCACTGTTTTTTTCAAAGGCTGGGGTTTACCAAAAATTTTCAGAAATCAGTCCTTGTTTCTTCTCAGGATCATGTTCACGGTTGCAGGATCCTGACCATTCCTATGCTGGCATCTCTACCTCCACCCAAGACCCCCTCTATGATCACCTTCTTTCAATCTCTTCTTCCTCTGACTGTAGTCATAGCCAAGGATTTTCTCAGGGTTCTAGGATTTGTGGCTTCCACCATTCCTATGCTACATCTAGCCAGGCTCCATATAAAGAAACTATGGTGGTTCCTCGAGTCACTGTATCTTCAACACTGTCATCCCTTGGATTTCCCAGTTCCCTTTTTTCCCATGTCTCAAACTCAAGCTTCAGTGGTGGATTCATCAGCTTTCTCTCAAGCCAAGAATTCCTTCCAAACTCCAGTCCTATCTGAGGAACTCTTTTCAAATGTCTCAGACAGAGGGTGGAGGGCCAGCTTTGGCCCCCTCTTGGTCTCTGGCCACCCCATAAGAAGGTCAGATTGCATCATCATCAATGAAGTGAGAGCTCTTCTTTTAGCTCTTCATTCTTTTCATCTCTTTCTTCTAGGGCCTCTAAAAGTTTTCACAGACAACATCACAGTGCTGTGGTATATAAACAGGCAAGGGGGGAAATGAATCCTACCTTCTTTGCAGACTCACTCTTCAGGTCTGGGATCTAGCTGTCCCATATAAGTGACTTTTCAGGCTGTCTACATTCCTTTAGAACAAAATATAGTGGCAGACTCTTTGAGCAGGTCCAGATATGTTTCTGGACATTATCCATCGGTAGGGTATTCCACAGGTAGATTTTTGCCTCCCCTCTAAACAGACAACTTCCTCTTCTTTGTACAAGTGTTCCAAGCCCCCTGTGGCTTGGAAAGTGGACAACCCTGTCTTTTTCTTGGATGTGGATGTTTCTCTACACATTCCCTCCCCTTCCCGCTGATTCTGAAGGTTCAGCTCAAGATAAAAGACTTCCCCAAAATCTTGTTCATGACTCCATTTTAGCCCAGACAACATTGTTTCCCCCATCTTCACTTAGCCATCACAAGTTATCTCATTGGGTGCACCTTCTGACACACAATATGGGTATTTTATCCATCCTCACTTGTCCACTCTTCAACTGATGCTGTAAGTGATAGGGTTTTGATTCCTTTTAGGCACCTCTTTTCTGAAGATGTTCTTTGGGTTCTGTAGGAGGCCAGGAAACCCACTATCAGGAAATCATATTTGTTCAAATGGAAGAGAATTTTTTCTGATGCCCCTCTCATAACCAGTATCCCTTTACACTGGGGATCCCTCTGGTTCTCTTTTACTTGTGTGAATTGCTCCATGCTGGGTTGGCATATTAAAGCTTGCCTATCAGCTATTTCTGCTTATCTGCCCTTGACCTTTCCTCTGGCTTCTAGGTTTGATGTCTAACAATTTCATAAAGGCATACTTCATATCAGGCCTCCAAGGAAGCCTATTCCACCTTCCTGGGACCTCAGTTTTGAAATTGCCTCAGGTTCCTTTTGAGCCTGCTGCTGCTGCTTTCTTGTAACATTGTACTTGGAAGACTGTACTTTTGGTTCTTTCATCTGAGGGCATCTGAACTCTAGGCTGTTATGGCTGTTCCTCCTTTCTTAGTTTTTGAATTTGTACTAACCTTCTTTTATGCCTATGGTGGTTAATGAGTTGTGTCTTAGTTTGTTAATTTACCCTCCTTTTTTCATTCTCTGCCATCTGCTAGTGCAAAGGTTCTTCACACCCTGGATTTACATAGACAGCTGATATATTTGGATAAGACTAAGGCCATTCATAAATCTAAGCAACTTTTTATTTCCTTTCATCCCAGGTCTTTGGGTTTAGCAGTTTCTAAACAAACCATATCCTCCTGGATCTCTAAGGCCGTTTTTTTTTTCATGGTAAATCTTCTGTAAAGGCTCATTCTACCAGAGCTGTTGTTTCCTCTGGTACCTTTTTTCAAAGAACTGGACACCAATTCCTACCTTGAGGCTGCTACTTGGATTTCTGCCCAAGCCTTCACTGAACGTTACAAGTTGAATGTTGTTTCCAGAACAAGAGCTGGCTTTGCCAGAGCTATCCTGCTTGGGTTTCTAGAGGACTTTTCTGTGAATTCCTCCTCTTCCCAAGTTTGCTCTTGTTTGGATTCTTGTTTAAAGAATACTGCAACAGTGGTGATGTGCAAAATCTTACCATAACAATTAATGTCCTTCTCTTCACTGTTGCAGTATTTGCTTCCTCCCTCCTTTCCCTTCTGCTCTGCCCTTTTTTCTTTTGACTTCTTGGCTAGGGATTCTTTTTTCTCTTTCTTGATGTACATGTTCCTCCTAGTCCCTAGGGACAATTTGCTCCTCCTGGGGCTTTTCAGATGTTCTTCGTGTTTCACTGTTGCAGTCATCACATTTGGGTTATCCCTGCCGGGGTTGCACTCGGCCACCCTGAATACCAGAGGCTTGGTATTTCTGCGTCGGTTGCTGTCGCTTTAGTACTAATGTCAGGTCGTCAGTAGTATAAAATAAGGCAGCCGATGCCATTACATCAGTCTTTCTTGCTGTGGAGCCCGAAGCAGAAGCAGTTTGCACTAGTGCAGGTTGGACGCTACCTGAGTTTTCAACTGAATTGAAGTTGAAGTCTTCTAAAGCTAAGTACCCCATTGGGGATCCTTTTTTCTTGCACTAACCAATGTCAGAAAAAGTTAATAATTGTCTCACTTGTGGAAAGCCAAATACCACACAGAGACTTCCACTCTTACTGCGTCACTTGTTTAGGCCCAGACCACAACATCCCTCGTTGTCGCTTCTGTGCTTTGTTCAACGCCAGAACTGTCCATCATCGGGCCCTTATTGTAGCCAGATATTTTTGCTTACAGTTCTCTAATCCCAATACGGCTTTGGTAAATCATTCGACAGCAGATCTTCTGAAAAAAACGTAAAGATAAAGACAGAGGCAGACCGCATAGGTCTAAATCAACCGATGACACTTACTTTAAGATAGTCATCAGTTCTCCGGTACTCAGTGAGGCATTTTCGCAGCCCCTGATGCTCATGTCTGTTGATTTGCAGGCTTAGATCTTCCACAACACACACCCTTGGCCATCCACCCTGTCCTGGATGTTGTGGAGGATGGTTTCCTCAAATCCAGCTGGACTCTGAATGCCCTTCCTCCTGCTCCCAGAAAACCAGACAGGTACTATAGAGTCCCTGTCTCACACAAATATCTTTTTAAAAATCCTACAGCTGACCCTGAGGTCATTTCTCAAAGGCCAGAAGGGATTAACGCAACCTCTGCTAAGAATCCCCCCCCCCCCAGACAGGGATTCTCGAGCATTGGACAGATGGGGTAAAAAAAGTATACACCTCAGCTACTCTTGCTATCAGGGCACTAAATTGTCAGTTCCATATGCTGAAATTTCAGCAACATACCTTGGAACTCCTCAAACAAAAAATGTCTTCCTTTCCTGCTTGGGAAGAATCTAAAGATTTACAAGAGTTGATGCATTCTGCAAATCAGGTAACTAAACACACCTTGCACTGTGGTTTTGATGCCCTAGAAGCTTCTTGCAGGGCAGCAGTCACTGGATCTGTCATTAGAAGGCATGCATGGCTTAAGGAACAGCCCCTGCCAGACCATGTTAAATCTAAATTGTCAGATGCACCCTTGCACAAAGTTAACTTATTTGCCACTAATGCAGAAGAGGTCTTAAAAAAGATGGAAGAAAAAACAAAATCTATGCAAACAGTTAAGGATTTCTTGCAGGTCCAGCCCCCTAGGTTCAGCAGGCATTGTCCCTCCAAACACTGGTCCTTTCCTGCTCCCAGTAAACCTGCCCAATCTAGGCACCGTGGAAGCAGACTCCCCAGACAGCAGCCCCAGGGAATGCAGAAATCTAAGCAGTGGACTACCTCCACTTCAAAACCAGGGAGTTCTAAGCCACCCCCTTATGGTATGAACTCACAATGACTCACCTCCTCCACCCCCTCCCTCTGACCACCGTCACTTACCCCTAGGAGGAAAACTCTCCTTTCACTCGAGCGTCTAGGCCACCATTACCAAGGACCACTGGGTTCTGAACATTGTGTCTCAGGGATACAAATTTTTTTTCCACACCCTTCCAACCTCAAAAGGGTTCCCAGATCTACCACCAAATCAGTGGACTGAGGCTCAAAAGCAAATCTTTCCCCTGCTGTCTATGAGGGCAGTAGAGCACATTCCTGCAGAACAGATAGGCCAAGGTTTCTACTCCAGACTTTTTATGGTGCCCAGAAAAGAGGGCACCTGGAGCCCCATCCTTAGTCTATGCATTCTAAGCACCTTCCTGGTGATCCCAAAATTCAAAATGCTCACCCTCTAACAACTGCTACCCATGCTCTCCAAGGATGCTTGGCTCGCCACCCTGGATCTAAAAGAGGCTTACCTCCACATTCTTAGGGAATCATGCAGGAAATATCACCGGTTCAGGGCAGGATATCAACACTTTCAGTTCTCTGCACTTCGCTTTGGCTTATCTACTGCTCCCAGAGTTTTCACAAAATGTCTGGCTCCGGCCATTGCCTTTTGCAGACAAAGAAATATTCAGATTTACCCATACCTAGATGACTGCCTTATTCAGGCAGACAGCCAGGAAAAGCTGCTGAAGCACTTGGCCTTTGTAAAGACCCTACTAACCTCCCTAGGGTACACGATCAACAAAAAGAAATCCAAACAGGTGCCCACCCAAAGAATAATCTTCCTGGGAGCAAGTTTGGACACAGCATCCCAGATGGCATACCTCACTCCAGAGAAACAAATTTTCCTGACAGCCTATTTCTCTCAACTAGCCCAACAGGCCCCAGCTATCTGCAAGGAAGATCCTGCAAGCTCTGGGGTTCATGGCATCTTGCATACTACTCATTCCATATGCCAGACTGCATATAAGGACACTTCTATGGTACCTAAAGAGCCTTTGGTGTCAACATTTTCAAGACCTGGAAATTCTTCTACCTATAATTCCTTGCCTCAGAAACTATTTTCTTTGGTGGGCAACAGCATGCTCCCACAACAAGGGGGAATGCCTTTCTCCCCACCCCCTGTGGCCCATACCCTCACCGCAGATGCATCAGACTATGCTTGGGCTAGCAACTTGAGGCCACCCAGAAGGGCTTGGGGTGCACACCTGGCCAGCAGGTGCATACAGGGCCAATGGAGCCCACAGCAAATCCCTCTGCACATCAGTCAAAAAGAGATAATGGCTGTGCAGCACGCCTTGATAGCTTTCAAGTCTCTTCTCTCTCCAGGGGCTGTCCTGATCAAAACAGACTACACCATTGTGATGTGGTGCATCAACAAGCAGGGAGGTATTCACTCCTACCCTCTATGCAGGCTGGCCATGACCCTTTAGCACACAGCCTCTGCCATGCACCTACACCTGTTAGCACAATTCCTGTCAGGCTCTCTCAACTCTCTGGCAGACCAATTAAGCAGAAATCTTCTGGACCCATGAGTGGCAACTCAACAGAAGTACCTTCACCCTGATAACTCAGAAATGGGGAATCCCGAAAGTTGACCTCTTTGCCTCCCACACCAATCATCAGCTCAGCAAATTCTGCACCAGGGAGCATCACTGCATGGCTTGGAAAGTGGATGCCCTGTCCTTCCCCTAGGTCAATCTTTCGGTCTATGCCTTTCCTCCCCTACCTCTCATACCCAGGGTACTGCTCAAAATAAGGGATGAAAACCGAGGACCATTCTTATAGCTCCAGACTGGCCCCAACAGCACTGGTACCCCTTGCTGCACAGTCTGTCCCCGCTACCTCCATGGCATCTTCCTCAGATCCTAAACCTCCTGACCCAGAGGGAAGGGGATTTCATGCATCCCCAATTGCAGACACTCAGTTTGGCAGCTTGGTCTATTCCCCAACTCTGAACCAATCTGCCAACCTCAGTAAACATGTTCTGGATGTTATCTGTGAGGCCAGATGTCCTAGCACCAGAAATTCTTATGCTGATAAATGGAAAAGGTTCTGCACCTGGATCCAGGCAAGGGGAGCCAATACGGCACAGCCCTCCCTCTCGTCCTGGATTACTTAGCTGACCTTCACAGTGACCTCTCTTTCTCCTCTATAAAAATCCATGTTTCTGCTATTTCTGCTCATTTTCCCACTGAACAGCCCCTTTTCTTACACCCTTTGATCAAACAGTTCCTAAGAGGGGCTAGCAACTTGAGGCCACCCAGAAGGGCACCAACACCAGCTTGGGACCTTAATTTTGTGTTGGAAAAGCTAACCCTTCCCTCTTTTGAACCAGCTGCTTCTGCAGAGCTAAAATTTCTCTCTTGGAAGACAGCATTCCTTCTGGCCATCACTTCAGCCAGAAGAGTCTCTGAGATGCAAGCATCATAGCTGTGGGAACCCTTCATCATCTTCCATGCAGACAGGGTATCCCTCAGAACTATCCCATCCTTCATGCCCAAGGTGGTGTCCAGTGTGACTCTCAACCAATCCATTTATTTGCCCACCTTTTTCCCTAATCCCCATAACAAAGGGGAAAGGATTATTCACTCTCTAGATGTGCACTGACAGCTCAGATTCTATCTAGACAGGACTAAATCCTTCAGAAAGTCTGATCAATTGCCGGTTAGCTTTGCTACAGGGGCCGGAGGCAAAGCCATCTCCAAACAAACCCATTTCCAAATGGATAGCACACTGCATCCATTTCTGCTACAGCATGGACAGCCTCCCCCCCAAGGGGGTCAGGACACACTCCACCAGAGCAGCCTCAACCTCTGCAGCTTTCTGCAGAGGAGTCCCCACCAGGGACATCCTGGAGACTGCCACCTGGACATCTGTTCACACTTTTACCAAGCAATACCACCTGCCTCTATTCTCCAAATTCAGGGTGGGGTTTGCCTCTGCAGTCTTGCAGGGCATCCTAGCCAGCCCCTAGTTTCCTTGACTGCCTCCACCCTTTTCCTCAGCTTTGGGAATCAACCCAAGTGTGATGACTGCAGCAGTGAAACACGAAGAACATAGTACAGTTGTGTACAGTTACCATAAATGTAGATGTTCAAGTGTATTCACTGTTGTAATCCTGGTTTCTCTCTCTCTCTCTCTCTTTCCCCCTTTCTTCTCTTTCTTCTTTTATTACCATTCTAACTTGCTGTTCTCCTTTCCTTATAAGCGACATATTGGTATTTATTTTACACCGGTGGGGTTCTTCCACCAGAACCTGGCCTCCTACTTGGGGGCTCCTGACAGGTTAGGGCAAGAAAAACTGATGTAATGGCTTTGGCTCCCTTACTTTATACTACTGACGACCTGACATTGTTCCTCAAGCATAAGCAACTGACGCATAAATACTTAGTCTCTGGTATTCGGACCGGCCGAGGGCTACCCTGGCAGGGATAACCCAAATGTGATGACTGCAATAGTGAATACACTCGAACATCTACATTTATGGTAAGTTGGCAAGTGCACACAACTGTACTTTCTGAGGCATGTACATCCGTTTATGCTCTGTGCTGTGCATGGGGAGCATGTGTGTGACATACACTGTCTATAAATTCCAAAGCCTTTGTTATACTGGCCAGATATTAGGCTACCCTTGGCAGGTGATCTCTTATGTAAAGAATACTGCAACAGTGAAGAGAAGGACATCTACTGTTATGGTAAGATTTTACACAACTCTACTTTCCTATACTTAGATGAATGTCTCATCACCATTTCAATGAGGAATCTATTTAATCGGGCAAGGGAGTCTGTCAACAAGTAAGTATTACGGTCAGCATGAAGAAGTTGAGACGATAGAATTCATAAGATACCACCTGGATACTACTACTCAAATTGCTAAACTTAGAGTCTTCTCCCTATGTCAGCAGGCTTCCAAAGTTCATTCCTATTCAAAACCCCTGGCAAGGTTGCTCCTTTATTTGCTGGGTTCGGTGGCTGCTTCTATAACTCTGGTCCATCATGCCAGGTTTTACATGAGTGTGTTGCAGTGGACCCTGTTAGTCCAGTGGTCCATGCTTTATCAACCTATGCAATTTCTGGTTAGAAGTTTTAGCGGAGAAATTGAGCATGTCAGTTCTCCTACCTAACGAGTTGTCCCTCGATCATTAGGTGGCTGCTAAGATCTTCATCTGTTGGGGCCAGCCTTGATGTGATCTTTTCGTAACTCAAATGCAGCAGCTACTTGATTCCTTAAGAGAGACAGTCACCAAGGGACACACTTTTTGCCTTCCTACCTTTCCCTACGTATCGGAGTTCCACCAGAAAGCGAGTTCTTCATTGCCTCCTTTTTTGCCTCGTCACATCTGGTTTCACTTTGGCATCTTCTGAGACACCCTTCCTGGGTGCTGGATCCCATCAAGACCTTCTCTGTCATTCATCTGACCAGCTGTATCCAGACATCAAAGCATGAACTTAACATCTTGGTTTCCATAGTTCCAGTGATGGCCAGAAATGTTAGGCTTTCTACTTTAGTACCCCATATCCTGTCTTCTTCACAGAAAACAGCCACCATAAAGGTCTGTAGAATTAAGTAGAAAAGATTTGCATTTTGGGCCTGTTCTAAAGGTCTGGATCCTTTTTCAGCTCCATTGTCTCCCATTTTGGATTTTTGGTAGGATTGTTTCAAAAGAGAGCAAGTTTTTCTATCATGAAAATGCAACTAGCAGCCATCTATAATTTCTGTGTCAGGAGAATATCAGACCCTAGTTGATTCATTGAAATTGTCTAAGGACTTTTTACAAGGGACTTCTCTTCTTAGACCACTGATGAGGGACTCAGTTCCTCCTTGGGATGTTACCTTGTTGCTCCAGATCCTGACTAGACCTGCATTTGAACTGGCAGCTTCAATAATTCCTGTCTTGGAGGACTACCTTCTTTGTGGTGGTTACTTCAGCTAGGAGGATTTCTGAGTTGCAGGCCTTGTCAAGTAAACAACCTGATCTGATTTATTCCATGAGGATAAGGTTTCTGTTCAAATTATTCCTGATTTTTCCCCAAAGTTTCTTAGGAAGCTGTTCTGGATAAGAACATTAAACTGCCAGTATTCTGAAATTTCTTGAACAGAAGAGATTATAAAGTACATTTGCTGGATGTTCATTGTTAGTTGTGATTTTACTTGCATTATGCCAGCAATTTTAGGAAGACTGGTTATTTGTCTTTTTTTAGTGCCAGATTGCGACTGTGTTTCTAAAGTCACAGTATCCAGGTAGCTGAGTGTATTACTTTTGTGTACAAACAGATGAGTATGTCACTACCTCACAAACCTAAAGACCATTCTACTAGAGCCTTTGCAGCTTTGCTAGAATGCCTATAGGTGACATTTGTGCTGTGGCTACTTGGTATACTGTGCATGTACTTGTTTCACATTTTAAGTGGGGCCTGCAGTCAGGATCCCCTGTTTCCTTTGCTTCACTGTCTGCCAGAATGTCCTTCCATGAGATCTTCCTGGGTTCATAGTAGTTGGGGACTCTGTACCATGAATTTAAGCAGATAGAAAAGACATCAGATACTAAAGATAAGTACTTAGCATAATGCTATGTCAGTGCGTTCTTCTTTCTGTCTCAACCTTCCCTTCATCCCCTTAGCAAATTGTATTGGACTTGACCAGAGCCTTGTCTTTACTACAGCTTATACTGTGCTCTGACCTGTTCTTCTGGTCTCTTCCTTCTCCATTTCTGTTTGGAATTACAGATATATCTGGAATATAGGCAGACAAACTCTAGCTGAGGTACTTTACGATTGGAGGGATTATGGATAGGGGGAGGAGTCTGAGCCCTGGAATCAAGAGTCTAAAAAGTTGCATATTTCTGATTCAATATACCCATGAAATGAGATAGATGGGAAGAAGATGGTATGAATATATTGTTATGGTAAGTACATAACTTTCTTTTTTTTTTTTTTGCCATTTTAGTAAACCTTATTTTATTTGTAATATGCTTGCATTGAGCTCTCCCCATTCCTCCTCTTGAAGGTAATTGTATGTGTACCAGAATTATCATGTAATACATAAAGTACAGTGACTATATCATGAGATACAGAGAAAAATAGCTTTGTTATAGTAGAGGTTTTAATCTACGAATCTGTCTCTAACAAACCTGTCATAGCAAGGTTCTTACCTGTGATTCTTACTCTGCCACATAAACTACAGTACTTATAGAACTGCCCTATAAAAACACAATGGATTTGAAAGCCGTTAACACCCCCTCACACTGGCACACAAATTGCAGCCATGTAAAGAAAAATGTACCACACCACTAATAATCCAACTGCTTTAAAAGCTGTTTCACACTTTGCCCTGTTATTGACACTTTAATAATAACTGATGATGCATCAGAGCAGCTTTAAACCCTCTGTTATTACAGATTGAGCATAATAATTTGTTGCTTGCTGTTGAAATAGGTTCATGAAATTCACTTCTTGATCTTCACTTTTAAAGTGAATTTCCTGAATCTTTTTCCTGATAATGAGAATCTTTTTTCCTTGGTTATCAGTGAGCCAACTGTCATCCATGTCAAACATGTATATTCTGTAAATGCCTATAATAAATACAGTATACTGTACTTTACATTTGGTCATTAATGTTGCTGCTTTTTCATTATCAGTGCCATTAATTGCTTGCTGGAGCTTATCTCCTTTGTCTATTAACAGGCCCCCATCCATACTTTAAGTTAACAGTGTGTGTTCACTGGTTAACTGAAGTCTGCAGACTTTGAATTTAAAGTCAAATTAATTAAAAAACGATATCAGAGTTACTTGGGTAGGTTATATTTTCCCATAATCTTTCACATTGATCCTGCTGCTGTGTAACATACTGGTCAGTCTGTGCCTACTTCATATCATGTTGAATGTAAACAAAGTCCATAGATGAACATCCAGTGTGTTTCACTCTATTAGATCAGATGGAGTCTTTTTCAGCAGCTACATACAGCATTACAGAATTTTAATAAGCCACACACAGCCGTCTTTTCTTAACTTTGTCTCACCAAAGAAAGCAAAGATTTATACATCTCAGTGCATACTGTGGGCCAGTACCAGTAGTATATTTCAGTGAGAGATTAAAAGCTAGCCAGCCATTAACTGTGACAATTGGGTAGTTCTAAAGAATTGTTTGCAAGACTGACAGTTGGGTCTGATAGTAATCAGCTTTAGAAGTGTTAAGAAAATGGTGACACTCCAGTCTTATTAGCAATTTTGAATGGGGAATTGGTGATCAAAGTAGAAGGTTGCCTTTGTGCTCCAAATGGTTAATTTTTTTGTAACTTGTGCACATGTGCACATCACTGATGTCATATATACATAAACCACTTTGCATGCCAGCTATTTTATCTGGTTTATGTGACTCCTAGTGTCTCCTAGAGTTAATTTCAGGAAGATTAAATGAGCATTATGTTTCATTCCAAAATGGGATGCCATGGACATCAGAGCACTTAAGACCTTAACACATAAGAAGTACAAGCTGTGAAGTCAGACTTTACTTGTATGTTATAAGCCAAGACTCGCAGCTGACTGGCTCTGCTTTTTAGAGGAAAGGCAGTACTTTATGCAGTAGTGTAAGTGTCAGCATTTCAGCCTGACAACAGGAGGTGCATAAAAGACTTGACTCTAGGCCTACCACATGTTTTGCCAAATGGCAGTGATTGAGAAAGTAGCTTATGCAGGTAGATGTCAGTCTTGTAAGCCAAACCAGACTAGAGTTCCATCAAAAAGGCCAGCATTGCAATCTATTAAAGGGATCATCTTTATATTACAAAACTAGCATGGTAAGCTTTTTATGTGGAAATGATGCTATTTTGAGTGACGGAGTGTGTCCAGTTCTGCATTAGGAAAAGTCCTTGCTCAACCCCAGACATTTCAGAAATAGAAGACTTTAAATGTCAGACATCAGTTACACTTTCCTAAAGATAAATTTGTCCCCAAGATGGACTACCAGATCCATTTTTTCCATTTTCCCTCAGCTAATGAGAGGTCAAGTCTGTACCCATCATCTGCTTCAGTGGATAGTTAACGAGAGATTCTTTTTGATTTCCTTGGGAATGCATCTTGATGAGGTAAGCATTTCTTATCCCCTGGATGAATGGCCTGATCTTCTGTTATCTGTGAATCCCCATGTCCAGTAAGCATGCAGTCCCTTGAGCTCCCAGCAACTGATCATTAGTTTAACTCAAGACTGAGGATTCATGTAATGCTCCCCCAATCAAGCAGGCCAGAATACCCAAAATGAGGATGGCCTCCCAGGAGTCACAAGTCTGGCACTTAGCATTAGGCAAATCATTATACTATTCACTGCTGCAGTCCTCATCTGTAGGATATCTTGCTTGTAGGTAGTCCATTGGTTGACCCAACTTTCTGAGCTGTACCCTCCCCCAGTGTCTTCAGCTGACTCACTCCCACTGTAATATAGGGAAGTTGCTCACATAAGAGAGAGATCAGTTGATGCTATCTTCAGATTTTGTTGCATAGTTCATTATGATTGCCTTACTTGTGTCATCAGTTAACCATAGGAAGAAAATTCACCATAAAGACTTTTACTGTTGCCTTTTTTGTTGTTGTTTTGATTTGTATCACAAGATAGACATGTTAGCATTGTGTCAGCTTTACCTGGACAATTATGAGAAGAGCTACATTTCTCTGGGAGTTCAGGACTTGAGTCATTTTGCATTTCTGTAGCATCAGCCAGATCTCTAGGGAACCAGCCACTGAGTCACAAGCATTCTGAAAAAACATTATGGGGAAAACAGTGGGATTCTGTGTACAGTTTCCTTAGGTCCAGCAATGCAAAAGATAGGGAACTGTGAAAACACCTCACTATATCCAGTCTGTTCTTCCATAGGCCTCTAGAGACCAGGATGCAGACTACCATGCCTTAAGCCACAACTATATCCTCCTGGACTGAAGATACTTATATGGCCACCATCAATGCCTCAGACAGAGCTCCAATCCCCACATTATGATTACAGAGTGTGAGGGCAAAGCCCCCCTAATGTTGGTTCACTAGGAGGTTCCCCAGAGACCAAGTGAAGGCTTTGGTCACTTTCCTGAACTGTGTGCAAGAAAGTGACCCCTAAGCTACTGAAGCAAAAAGCAGCAAAGGCAAGCCCAATGCCCACAAGATTGCCTTATTCTAGGTCAAGCAGAGCCCCAGTCCCATCCACTTCTCTCAAATTTTCCAGCTGGCTGAGGACTTTGTCTTTCAAGTCCAAGCAGCCAACCTCAAAAATCTCTTTGGTGTCAGGGACCTCTTATGAGTAATGAAGGGTGGAACCTCCCTTGCAGGACTTGGACACCCCAAATTCTAGAGAGAGATGAACTAGCTCTTCTGGGCCAGTTCTCTTCTCTTCCCTTCCCTTCTCCTGTCTGGAAAGTCTGACAGTGAAAGCACCTTATCCTCTGCTTCACGTCTACAGGATTTCTCCTTTGGGGGACACCCTTTTTGAGATGAAGGATGCATTCCATTTGGTAGTCAAAAGAGTACCTTCAGGCTGAGCACATTCATGGGCCTTCCTGAGCCCAGGGCGCTAGCTGTTTCTTTTGTCATGCATGTCCTGGAAGATGTTTTTGTTAATGCAACTTTGGAGCCAGATCCTATGTTTCAGGGTGGCTTGACCATTTCTGTAGGGTCAAAGATTTCCTATAAGTTCTTGTATAAAACATGTTGGCTGATCGATCAGTGGTATCCCTAATTTCTGCAAGGTATCCTCTATGGCTCCATCCTGTAATCCCATTCTCAGTGACATGCAGAGTAGTATACTTGGCAGATTTGGAAAAGATGTTTTCACACCTGCTACTCTGGTTTACAGATCCACTTGCTTATTTATCAGGAAACCCTGCTGAAAAATCTGAGGGCCAAGGAAGAGGGAATCTTAGGGATCTGAAGTAGGAGAAGCTGTAACTTTGTGATCTCAGGTTGACAAGAAATGTGGTTATGATGCTGTAGATGCAGCTTGCTGGGCAGTAGCAGTAACAGTGTCAGTAATTTGGTCAAATGTGTGGCTGAGGGCACAGACTCTGTCTATATGAAAGAGGAGCTCACCAGTGCATCCTTAGATAAGTATCGTCTCTTCAGATCCACTGACAAAGGTGTCCTCAGAAGACTAGAGGAAAAGGCAAAGCTATACAAAATCAGTTACACAGTTTTTTCTATTACAAGCACTGAAACACACTGGAAATTACCTTACAAAATCATGGCCCTTGTACCCCAAATACAATAAAAAAATTAGAATACTAAGAGAAGTTAGAATTCAGAAAAGAATGACAAGGTAAACCAAAAGACAAGTCTCGAGACCACCAAGGTCATGACTCCTGGAGAGAATTTTCTCCTTCCTCCGAAAACCCCACACTGCTGTGACCCCTTTACCTCCTCTTCTTCCACTAAAGGTAGATGGACATCTGGCATTATATGTAGGAAAATGGAAAGTATGACTCAAGACCAGTGGGTCGTAAAAATCCTAAAACGAAGGTACAGATTTCAGAAGCACCCATCAGTACAAAGGGGACCAAGTCACACTGGAGCCTTCTGTAATAAGAGAATTGCAGCATCAGAGCAATATAGAAGGGTACAAAAACATAAGAAAGCACTAGGTTTTACTCAATGCTGTCCTTGTATCCAGAAGAGAATGAACATGTAGACCTTGCTTGGATTTCTCAAGACTGAACAAATTCCTACCCACGTGTATATTCAGGATTTTGACCCTACAACTCCTTTTACTTGTTGTTTGCCCTCAGTCTGGTCCCTTTAGATCTGAAGGATGCATTGCTGCACTTTCCCATTATCAGGGATCACCGAAAGTTATGTTTTATGGTAGGGGAGACCATTATGAGTTCAATTCCTTACCCTTTTTGGCTTGTCTACTGCACCCAAGGTCTTTACCAAATGATTGCATCCACATTTACTCATACCCAGATAACTGTTCATTCCAGCAGACTCCATGGAGGAGAGCCACAAGGGCTTGAAACTTTCCCCTGAATTGCTTTGGGGTATTAGGTGTTATCAACCTAGCTATGTTCAGCTTAACACCAGCAAAGAGATGAGTTTTTCTTGGCAGCCTGTTAAGCTCAGAGCTATAGTGGATCTTTTTTTACCAAATGACAACCCCCCCCCCACGAGTCCTATTAAACACAGAGATACAGAAGGAATTTTTTTTACCAGAGGATTAAATACTCTGTATAAGCCGCTTCATCTAGAATGCACAGGTGAAATCCACCTCTATAGAAATTCCTCAGGTTTGTGGACTGCATAACCTCCTGCATCCTAATGGTGCTTCTGGCAAGACTACACTTGTAGATGTTGCAGTGGTACCTCAGGAGTAGATGGTTCCACCATTAGTAGTCTCTGGAGGCCTGCACTCTCCTTTTCCCTTGCATAAAGAAATAGCTGTCATTGTTGAAGGAGAGCTGCACCCCAGTTTAGGAGTGATTTTCATATTGCCATAGTGTACCCAAACACTGACAACAGATTTCACAGATCTAGTTTGGAGTGCCTCATGTAAGATCACTGAAAGTTCAGGGTGCATGGGATCAAAGCATGGAAAGAAACACATGATTGTGAAAGCTATGATGGCTGTCAAATTGCTCTGAGAACTCTCCAAATCTTTCTCAAAAATACAGATGTCATTTGGTATATCAGCAAACAAGGGGAACTTACTCCTACATTCTGGAAGATTGCACAATAGGTGGGTGTGACTCACTGACCAGCCTGTAATCCCTCCCAGTAAAATTTAGTGGTAGATCACAGACAGACCCATACAAATGGATGTTGAACAGGAAAAATGTCTGTATTTGACCAATTATTGGTGTTTACCAGAAAGTAGTCCTGTTTGCCTCAGTAGAGAATAGGCCAGTTGAGGCATTTCTTTGCAGGACAGTAGCTTAACTCCAGCATCTTTGAAAATGGATGATTTCTCCCTGAAATTGGAAGGTTGCTTTATTTATGCTTTTTCTGTTATACCACTGATCCCAGAGGTTCTACAAAAAGGTCAAAGATGACAGGCCAGAAGTCATTCTGATGGCCTTCTTTAGCGCCCTTATAACTCTTAACTATTCATTCAGTACATTCAGTCCATCAGGTGGCTCCTCAAACCACTTGTCAAATCCAATCTGGCAGTTTTAGTGCTCTAACCTTATGTCCCTTGAAGAAATTCCCTTCCCATAATGCAACTTATCCCTAGTTTTCTCAAATCTTATTTGCCTCTGTCATGACTGGACACATGACCACTCTTACTTCTATTCTTTATTTTTTTTGTGATAGAAAGCAATATTTTATAACTATTGTATTTACGGGTCTATATTACATTATTGAAGTTTCAAAACTTCGAATCTGATATGGTCGACACTATATGATCGAAGTCTTGAAACATCGAAAATGTAATAAAACACAACCTACAAAAACAAACCATTTAAACAGTTTAAGCGGGGGGGAGCCCCCCTGAACCCCACACCCCCGCTACTTAAATATACCAACTCCAAGACCGCACTACAGTGCAGAAGAGGGAAATCTGCCCTTTCTGTGCTGTATGGAAATCTCCATTAAAAGATTCAAAGTTTCAAGACTTCAATCATATAAGTTTCAAGACTTCAATCATATGGTGTCGACCATATCAGATTTGAAGTTTTGAAACTTTGTTCTTCTGATATAGACCCTGTAGTTATCATTAAGAGTTGGTGTAGTTTGGCTAGCTCTTTGTAGCTCCTTGAGTTTTCTTTTAATATAATTAGCTCCTTTGAAATTTAGCACCATTTCTCCTTTCTTCAGTGTGCAGTGTTGGATTCATATAGTTACTTCATTCTTCAGTGTGCCTGAAACTTTTGAAGTTTTCAGCATTGTAGCTAGTGTTCTGTGTTATACTTATGTTTGGAATTTGTTTTGTTGGTCTTTACGGTTGTTGTTGTCTTTCGGCTTTTTCCTGTTAGGGGGTCACCACAGCGGAACTCCGGTCCGCTAATGATTGGCAGTAGATTTTGATGAACGCCGAGGTGCCAGCTTGACGTTCAACCTTCAACAAAGGCATGCCCATTTATGCATGTCTTTCGAATGCCCACCCAACCGCAGGGAGGACATGCAGACTCCACTCCAGCCGAGAATCGAACTGGAGAACCTTTTGCTGTGAGGCAACACTGCTACCGCTGCACTACGGTCTTCTCTGTAAATTAGAAATTTCCAGCAATTGGTCATTGTAGCATAGCTAATTCTTCTGTTTATATCAGGTACATTGCTCCTTAAGTGCTGTATTGTGTTTTCAAGTGTAATCCTACAGAGTGAATTACTATAGCTGATGTCCTTCAAGGATGCATCTGCAGTCCTTACAAATGGGTTGTTCTGTCGTCAGGCAGCCCTTCGGTCGGCCGGATTCCAAAGTCTGGGTCTGGCTTCGGCTGGTGTCGCACTTCACCCGACGTCATAGCTGCAGTTATTCGGGTATAAAGGCATCAGCCGACGCCATTTTCCTCAGTCTTTCTTGCCGCGTGGCGCCCGAAGCAGAAGCTGTTCGCAAGTGCCGGTCGGTCAGAACCAGAGATTTCTACTACCGAATACTACTTCGAAGACTTCTAAAAAGCTAAGTACCCCGTTGGGGACTCTTTCTTGCCTCAGCCGATGTCAGAAAAAGTGAATAACTGTTTAACTTGTGGGAAACAAATACCTCATAAAGATTTCCACTCTTACTGCTTACCTTGCTTAGGCCCAGACCACGACGTAGCAGCTTGTCTAGCCTGTGCTTCTTTTAACCGACGGACGCTTAGACGTCAGTCGGAATTTGCTGAGCAGTTTTTCGGCTCTGAATTTGCTTATATTAGGCCGACTTCACAAATCTCCAAAAAACGCAAAGAAAAGGACCGACACTCGCGGTCCGCGGTTTTGGCCGAAACCGCAGTTAAGCCAACCGCGAGTGTCTCGGTTTCGACTGAAACCGAGCAAGCGGTTCTTCCTTCAGCCGAAAACATGCCTTCTACCGAGGCTTCTTCTAACCTCGTGGAATCGGCTTCGGAAATCCAACCTGCTGTTGCGATTTCTCAGGAATTATCAGACACTATTCCCTTGGATACTTCAACTCCTGCACGTGGAGCTGCTAGGCCTCCTGCAGCCATGTCCATTAAGGCCTTTGCTAGGGCTAAAGCAGCTAAAGCAACAAAGACTGTGCCTGTTAAGACCCCCTCTCACAGGCCCAGTTCCAGTTCCCAAATGCTTTCTTTGGCAGAGGATCTTATTTCTTTAATCTGGGGATCCCAACCTCATCCAGGCAGGGCCTCTCAACCCCCTCCAGAGAAGAGACCTAGAGCAGAGCCCCCTGAGCCAGTGTCCACTGATGATTCCTCTGATGATTCAGAAAATACAGACCCTCCAGAGGCTCCTTATTCCCCTTACGAAGACTCTGATGCTGAAGAGTCCATCCCTTCTGCCTCTCCACCTGAGGAATTTTCCTTTGGGGAAACCTTGCATGCCATGAGGGAACAATTTCAGTGGCAGGGCCAAGATTTTTCAGACTCCAGGAAAAGGCTTAGAACTTTTTTGCATTTACCACAACATAGGCCTTTAGCTATACCTCCAGTTCTCTCCGTTGTAGATGATGCATTTAATGATGCTTGTACTGCTCCTGATTCTTTACCTCCGGCCCCTGCTAAGCCCGATAGGTTCTACAGGGTCCCGGACACTCATCACCATTTATACAAGGCTCCTTTAGCAGATCCCGAGATTATCTCCCAGGGTCCTAAGGCTGTAGCATCTACCTCTGCTAAAAAACCCCTCCCCTCTGAAAGGGAATCTAGGTCCTTAGAGAGATGGGGTAAAAAAGTTTACACCTCTGCTACTCTGTCAGCTAGGGCCTTGAACTGTCAATTTCATATGATACAATATCAAGAATTCATGCTAGACCGGTTAACTAAAAAGCTGTCCTCTGATGAACCCTTTGATAAGAAGTATGTTCAGGAAATGGTACATAACATTCAGCAAGTTAGTAACCATTCTTTAAAATGCGGCTATGATGCACTGGAGGCTTCCTTTAGATCAGCCATGACTGGCACAGTTATCAGAAGACATGCATGGTTGAAAGAACAGGCCTTACCGGAACATGTCAAATCGAAACTATTAGATGCCCCCATGGACAAGGCTAATTTATTTGGTTCACCTGCACAACAGGTACTGAAGAAGATGGAGGAGAAGGCAAAATCTGTACAAACAGTGAAAGATTTCTTACAGGTCCAACCTCCAAGGTTTAGCAGGAATTGGCCCTCCAAAAATTGGTCCTTTCCAGACTCCTCTAAAGCACAGAGAGGCAGGAATAGATGGTCAAGAGGCAGAAACCAATCCAGGGGTGCCTACAGGGGACGCCAGTGGCAGGGTAGCAACCAGCGAGGCACAGACGCAGCCACCACCACTACAACAGGACAATCACAGTGACTTGGCTCTGGCACCGCCTACCAGGGAACAGCTAGAAGCACCCTTAGGCGGAAAGCTAGCTTTATTTTCAAAAAACTGGCATTACATCACAAGGGACAAGTGGATTTTACAAACTATAGACCAAGGTTACAGGTTTCATTTCCATACTCTACCAGAAAAGAGAGGAATGCCAAACCTATCACCAACTCAAAAGGTAGAAGCTCTAAAACAAATATCTCAGTTATTAAGGATGAGAGCTGTGGAAAAGGTACCACCTATGGAACAAGGAAAGGGATTTTACTCCAGACTTTTCCTGGTACCAAGAAAAGAGAGCAAATGGAGGCATATTCTCGACCTGTCCGCTTTAAACACATTTCTCATTGTTCCAAAATTCAAAATGCTGACTCTACAGCAGCTTCTTCCCATGCTGGGCAAGGAGTCTTGGCTGGTAACTCTAGATCTCAAGGAGGCATACCTGCACGTCCCCATTCGACCAAATTGCAGAAGATACCTCAGATTTCTTGCAGGATCAGAGCATTATCAATTCTCAGCATTGCCCTTTGGCTTATCTACTGTGCCCAGAGTGTTCACGAAATGCCTGGCATCAGTAATTGCTCATTGCAGGCTTCAGGGAATCCAAATTTACCCCTACCTGGACGACTGCCTGATACAAGCGGACAACATGAACAAGCTAACAGAAGACTTACAAAGAGTCATTTGCCTGCTACAAGCCCTGGGATATACAGTCAATATAAAAAAGTCATGGCTGATTCCATCCCAAAGAATAACCTTTTTGGGTGCAGAGCTGGACACATCAAAGCAAATGGCATTCCTAACTGTAGAAAAACAAGAGCAACTACCTCTCTACTTCTCGACACTAACAAAACAGAATCATCTAACAGCAAGAAAAGTGCTGCAAGCCCTGGGCTTCATGGCATCCTGCATAATACTGGTACCTCATGCCAGACTGCATATGAGAAAGCTACAATGGTACCTAAAGAATTTATGGTCTCAGCACAAGCACAGCCTAGAAACCAAAATTCCTATAATCCCATGCCTGAAGCAAGAGTTCCTATGGTGGGCTCAGGCCTGCCAATCAAACACAGGATTGCCCTTCTACAGCATTCAACCAAGCCAAACCATCACGACGGACGCCTCAGACCTCGGTTGGGGGGCCCACATGCTGGACAAGTGCATTCAAGGCTTATGGACTCAAGACCAGCTGCACCTGCACATAAATCTAAAGGAAATGCTGGCAGTAAAATTGGCAATCCAGTCATTCAGACCATTTCTCCGAGAAGGTCATCTGATGATAAGGACAGACAACACCACAGTGATGTGGTACATCAACAAACAGGGAGGCACACACTCATACCCTCTATGCCGGATGGCACTGGACCTATGGAATGTGGCCCTGAGCTACAACATTCAGTTACAAGCTATGTTCGTACCAGGAAAAGAAAACATTCTAGCAGACATATTAAGCAGAACTACCACGGATGCCCATGAACGATGCTGCATCCGGACCTCTTCAAAGCCATCACAAGAAGATGGGGACTCCCAGAAATAGACTTATTTGCATCCCCACACAATCACCAGCTAAAGAAATTTTGCACGAGGACATACCACCCACTTGCTTGGAAGGTGGACTCCCTATCTTTCAGTTGGAAAAACCTGTCAGCATATGCATTCCCACCACTTCCTTTGATGCACAAGGTGCTATTGAAGATCAAAGAGGACCGGCCAAGGATCATTCTGATAGCTCCAGACTGGCCAAGGCAACATTGGTACCCATTACTAAGGAGCCTGTCTCGGGAACTAATATGGACACTACCCCTGGTTCCACTACTGTTAACACAGAACAACTACAACATCCTGCATCCAAACCTGAAAACTCTGCAGCTGACTGCCTGGAACATCACATAAGATCAATTAACCCAAATTTATCCCAAAGGGTTAAAGACATTATGTTTGAGGCTCGCAGACCCTCAACAAGAAAAAATTATGCAGCAAAATGGAAAAGATTTCTCATTTGGAGTACTGCAAGGGGAGAAGATGTGTCACTGGTAAACATAGCCAGCATCTTGGAATACTTGGCAGAGCTCTTCCACACAGGCCTGTCCTATTCTTCCATCAAGATACATGCATCAGCAATCTCAGCAGAATACAGCTTGGATCCTCCAGTATTCTCACACCCTCTGCTCAGGCAGTTTCTCAGAGGAATTAAAAATGTAAAACCTCCAAGGAAACCACCATTGCCAACATGGGACTTGAACTTTGTGCTAGAGAAATTGACACTTCCCCCTTTCGAACCAGCAGCAACAGCAGAATTACAATTCTTATCGTGGAAGACTGCTTTCCTGCTGGCAATCACTTCAGCAAGAAGGGTATCTGAACTACAGGCATTAATGGCAGTGCAACCCTTCCTGATCTTCCATCAAGATAGAGTGTCCATGAGAACGAACCCTACATTCATGCCTAAGGTGGTATCCAGAGTATCTTTAAACCAGGCTATCCACCTACCTACCTTCTTCCCCAACCCACAGAACAGGGGAGAAAGACTGTTACATACCTTGGATGTGCATAAACAGTTACGCTACTACCTGGACAGAACCAAGAGCAATAGGAAAACTGACCAGCTTCTGGTAGCATATGCAATAGGAAGGGAAGGAAAACCAATATCAAAACAAACAATCTCAAAGTGGATAGGAAATTGCATTAGATTTTGTTACTCCTACCATGGAAAGAAAACTCCAGAAAACATCAGGCCTCACTCTACAAGAGCTACAGCCACTACCACAGCTTTCTTACGAGGAGTGGCTACCAAGGACATTATAGAGGCTGCTACTTGGACCTCCGTGCATACATTTGCCAAGCATTATAATTTACCTTTATACTCTAGATCCCGAGCAGGTTTTGCCACTGCTGTGTTGCAAGGGATCCTAACTACACCATAATCTCTTTTTTCCTCCTCCCTAGTTTAGCTATGGTATTCTACCCATTTGTAAGGACTGCAGATGCATCCTTGAAGGACATAGTACAGTTTTGTACCTACCATAAATGTAGATGTCCGATAGGAATGCATCTGCAGTCACCACCCACCTTCCCCTCTGTGGTACTCCTAGGGTATTTGGCCATCTTATAGCTAGCTGGGGGGGATCTATTATGGTGTATTTGTTTGTATATATGTACATACATGCTTATTTTTTGTGGTTGCTCTCTACTATTTGGAATCATTGGCATTTATCCAAATTTAGCCTTCCAAGAGGGCACCTGGCATCTGGGGCAAGAAACACTGAGGAAAATGGCGTCGGCTGATGCCTTTATACCCGAATAACTGCAGCTATGACGTCGGGTGAAGTGCGACACCAGCCGAAGCCAGACCCAGACTTTGGAATCCGGCCGACCGAAGGGCTGCCTGAAGACAGGACAACCCATTTGTAAGGACTGCAGATGCATTCCTATCGGACATCTACATTTATGGTAGGTACAAAACTGTACTTTGTCTTGCCACTGTGGAAAAATAAATGCTCAATGTAGATACAAGCTACCAACACATGACTCATGACTTGTGTGTGGTCTGCTTAGGTGTTACTCATTGTCTGCCAATTTATTTTATTTATTTATTTATGTTACATTTGTTGACCGAGGAAGTCTGGCTGTGCACAAAGGCCCCTTTTCAGTGGAGGACTGGGGAGAAAAGCCCCAGTACATGCAGTACAAACAAAATCTTTTAACCTGTACAATATCAACAATGTCAGACAGAATGCAATTAAAATAAATGTTACAGTGTCAAAACAAATAAGATAGTAACTATACATAAATTAGTTAGGCTTCTTATACTAATTATATTCTATGCAGCTATAAATAGCTATGCATTAGGATAGGTGATTCAATAGGGAGTACTGAGTTATTTACAAAGAGTGGAATGCAAAGGGTTTATTTTGATTATGAGCTATAAATGAAGTGAGTGATGAGTTGAGAGAGGGATAGGTAGAAAGTGGGGGGGGTGAAAGAGTGATAGTTACGAACAGAGTAGAGGAAAACAGAGGTATAGTAGAAGAAGCAAAGATGTTATACATGTCCTGGAGATGTTCAAGTACACAGCCAGGATGTTGAGATATTTTCTTAGATGTGTTTTGAATGTCTGTTGGTTTCCAAGAAGCCTGAGAGCATGTGGAATGGCATCCCAAAAGTACAGAGTTTGAGTATAAGGAGGATCCCAGTGCATTTGGGGATTTAGTGCCAGAGAGGAGTTTGTCTTTAGAGTGAAGATCTGTAGTAAGGTGTTAAGTATCCAGCACTAAAAGGCATGCTTTAATACTGTCAGGGTAGTAAATTATAGTAAGAACTAATAGTAGTTGACTACAGTGGAAGTGATAAGGCAGTTCAGTCCAGCTTAGTTGTTTAAGGGCAGAACACTAATGAATTCTAAAGGGGAGATTTGCAGCAAAGCAAACTATTTTATTGTAGCATTGTTCCAGCTTTGTGTGGATGTTTGTAAGTAAGTAAAAAGTGGGGAAGCAAACAGTAGGGTAAGTAGGAGTTAGGCTTTAGTTATGATTCTCTAGCTCTGTCTGTTAGGTAGGGTTTTGTTCTATACAAGAGGCTGAGCTTTTGGTGCTTTTTTAATAATACTTTGGAAGTGTAGGTTAAATTTCAAGTGGTCTTCAACTGTAACTCCTAAGAGTTTATTGTTGGGGATCTGTTCAATCAGGATGTTATTTAATGAAGTGATTTTGCTTTGGGGAAATGTTTATGAAATGAAAAGTAGTCATTTTGTTTGTGGGAGGTTGTCTAGCCAGGAGTCTGTGGATCTAAAGGATTCTTGAGTAATTTCTTTTTTTTTTTTTTTTAGGTTAGAGGCACTGCAGATGAGTGTGGAGTCATATGCATATTGTACAAGAGAATCTTGCTTGGAAGTAGTATAAAGATATTTATAAATATGTTAATCAGGGGGTTGGGTCTAAGTATTGAACCTTGTGGCACTCCTACAGTAATGGATAGAGATGAAGAGTATTCTCACTGCCATTGGAGTGTTTGGAATCTGTTAGGTAGCTGTTAAACCAGGAGAGGGGGAGGGACCCAAGGAGAAGAGGTTTAGTAATAGTTTATGGTGAGATTGTTGAATGCTTTGGACAGGTCTAGGAATGAGGACAATATTAGGTTTCTGCTATTTCACTTTTTTAATGATATCAGCAAAGTGAAGTAGGGCAGCAGTGGTGGTATGGTTGGGATGAAAATCAATGCAATGTTGAGGAGAGAAGATTGTTTAAGGTAAGGTAATGAAGTAATTGGGAATGGATATATGATAAGAGTTTCAACTGCGATTTGTAAGAATTTAGGAGAAGGTTATTTGTAGCAGAACTTGTAGCTTCATGAGATTTTCTTATGGTGGAGGTAGGGAAAAGTTTGTGTGAGAAGAGAGCTTCCATTGGGGTTTTTTTGGTGGGGGATTGGTTTGATGGTGGAGTTGTCTTTGTTAAGTGAGGTTACAGCTTGAAGGAAGTATTTGTTAAAGTTACAGTGACTGTGACTGTTGATGAAGCTTCTTTTGGGGAGGAACTAGGTTGTTCACGTTTGCCTGGATTTGGTAGATTTTGGACTGATGACTAGAATATTTTAAGATTATTTTAGGATCCATTGGCATGATATGGTTTCCAGGCCTTGTCTGTATGCATCATTAGTTGCCTGCTGTTTTTAGGTAGACAGCCATATTACTGGATTAAGTTGAACTCTTTCTGTTAATAGGATCATGTTCATTCAGAATATTGGTAAAAGGTTTAAGTTCAAGGGTGGTTTTGTCTAATGGAAGATTTTTTTACATATTCAAATTGCATTGCTTGAGAGAGGAGATGAAGCTGTCTACCTTAAAACTGGATAGGTTATATACATTTTTGTATGCATGATGTTTTAATGTTTTGCATACAAGCCTGTTCAGAAAAGTGGGCAGGTGGTCACTTAGGTTGTCAGATAGTATGCCATAGTTATAGATGTAGATATTATTGGGTTTGAGAGAATACAGTATAGAATAGATGCCTTAGAAGAGGGCTTGTTATTTCTTGTTGATGTATTGATGAGTTGAGCGAAACCATACAGGTTAATACTGGTTGTGGTGGTATCGGATACAATGCTGGCCCAGTCTATGTTAAGATCTCCAAGGATGATGGTTTCTTGGTGTATATTGGTAGATACCCAGGTTGGTTTGCCCTATCTTTGCTGATGTTATTGCCAGGAGGAATGGGGGAATGTATAAGGCTATGATACATATGGTCTTATAAGAGTTTTGCTTGAGTAAGGTGATAATCTCTGCATTTGAATGAGGGATGCTTTTTCTGATAAAGGGGTATGTTCAGATGTTTTGGGTACATAATAGCTACCCCATCTGCTTTTCAGGATATATGGGTCTGTCTGAAGGATATTATATCCTGGATGGAGGATTTCATTGTCTCTGACTTTGCGTTTTAGCCACATTTCTGTGATACCAAGGATGGTCAGGGTTGTAATGAGAAATGAAAGGATGCAGTTTGGTTATTTTATTACAGATGCTTTTATGTTACTGTTTATAAATTCTACACTTGTTTTATCCAAGTTGCAGGTGTGAGGAGTGACATTATTAATGGTTGTGTGGGACATTATGGGAGAGACTGTTGTGGTTGGACCTGGGCCAGGTGAGTGTTACCGCATATTTGCAGACTAGGTAGGCATAGCTGGAATATACAGTGCCACTTGGTTTAAAGTTTGTTCTTTTTTTAATTTGTGGGTTGAATTACTTTTATATGCATTTATTTGAACATATGGATGTGGGTTGTAAAGGTTGTGGGCTATAATTAATGAAATGTGGGAGCAATGGCTGAGCATTGGGCATAAAACTGGTGTTGAGAGGTGTATGATAGGTGGTTGTGTGTGCAAGATATAGGAAGGGAATTCAATTGCACTACTTTGAATAGCATGCTAATTGTTGTGTGAGTGTTCAGTTATTGAAGAATTAAACAGGATACTGATACAAGGCCAGATAGGGTTTGACTGGTTGTGGGTTGGGTGAAGTGAGAGGGATTGTTGAGTTACAATGTAGAAATAATCTAGCTGAAAGAAAGAAAAAGGTAGGAAGTAGTGTGTGTGTGTGTGTGTGTGTGTGTGTGTGTGTGTGTGTGTGTGTGTGTGTGTGTGTGTGTGTGTGTGTGTGAAGGAGGGGCAAAAGTATGGATTGTAAACTATTTTGTGATTGGTGGTAATGTGGTGGGTGGAGAGTAGCTGTATGATAAGTGCAGAGGATGTGAGCATAGGTGGGAAACTGAGGGTAGGGGAGCAAAGCAAGCACAAGGGTAGTGAGGGCAAATGGAGTGGGCTCAACCAATCAGATATTTCAATGGAATGCAGTTACTCCACCCACAGATGGTTTTCCGCCAAAAACGGTCAATAAAGTAGGTTTATGGATAAAAAGGCAAGATCTTTGAAGTTTAATTATTTGAGATGAGTCACAGAATTTAATTTTATTGTTCTGGGCTTTATTAGCTTTCTCCAGAGAAATTTTACACTGTCAGATTAAAATATGCTAAACTGTTAATTTAGCTTCGTAAAATATGCTAAACTGTTAATTTAGTTCTGTATGCCCCTTTGTCTGCTGGTTACAAAGCCATTTTCAGATAAGTGACCCATTGCTGTTTTTCTTGTTATCTTGCATTTTACTTTTTGTTGTAAGGTTACATGTCATCCAGAAAGGAAAGATGCCAATGTGGGTGACAGATTCCCCATAAGGACCATCATGAGCAGTGTTTGTTTTGCTTGAGTGCTTCTCATGACCATACATCATGCCCTGTTTATCAGGCACTTGTCCCTAAAAATCTTCTTAGTTGTCTCTCCTCCCCATCCATCTACCTCGAAAACCAGCATCTTAAGTTGTTGGCGCAGGGTATAATTGTAGAATCTTCCCAGCCTGAAGGTCAGCTATCTGCTAAGAACAAAAAAGTTAGGTAGGATTCAACTGCTGTAATGCCTTCCCCTGATGTCTCTCTCAAGTCTGGTGAAAACATGGAGGGTCGCCCATTTTTTTCAATCAAATTCCTCTGCCGCAACTGCTTTGAAGGCCAGCTTGGATCCGGCTTCTCTCATGCCATTGGAGGCTCTGGAGATATCCGTTACAGATATTCAGGGGGAACCGCGGCTGATAATATCTGAGGGACTGAGCAGGTTTTCTGCAGATTCTTGTTATGGAGGACATTCCAACTACGTTGATTGTCAGCAGGTGTTCAAACCTCCTAAGATATTAAGGGCTGTTGTTCCTTTAAAGAAGAAGTAAAAGATCAAGCATATTACCCCTGTTCCTAATGATCCTCAGCGTGAATGGCAGGATTTTATATGGGGTTGTTTAATGCTCTCATGGCTTTGAAGCCCCCTTAGGGAGTCTCTGTTCCTGCTCCCCATTGGTCCTCTACTCCTCTTAAGAGGCCCAGGGAGCAGGACTCTTCTGATGAAGACTTAGACTCTGATAAAGAGTCTTTGACCTATTCCTCCCAGATTCCCTCTCCATTAGATTATGGTTCTGAGGAGGATGACTGTATTAGTCCAGACTCTCCTTTTGAGGAGATTTCCTTTGAGGTTACTATCTCTTGTATGATGGAATGTTTTAAGTGGGACTGCACCCAGTTTTCTGATGTTCAGAAGAGGTATTATGAACTCCTCCAAATGTAGTCTCCTAAGCCTTCAGCTGTTCTTCCTCTTCTTGATGCTTTGTTGGACACATTTTCAGCAGGCTTCTGATTCCCAGCCCCATACTTCTAAAAAAACTGATAGGTTTTATAAGGTGTCTGATGACTGTAAATTTCTTTACAAGTGTCCCCCTGCTGACTCCTGTGTTATTTCTGTTTCTTCTGATAAGCCTTCCAAGCTTTTGCCTTCTGCTAAATTGTTTCCCTCTGACAAAGACAGTAGGGCCATGGAAAGACTGGGCTAAATGGTATACACTGCTGTCACCCTTAACTTTTGGACTGTGAATTACTAGACCCATATGACCAGGTATGTTTTAGCCCTTCTGTCTCAGGCTTTCCAAGTTATTTCAGACCTTCCAGATTCTGAGGGAAAGTCTTCGGTCCTCTATTTGTTGGAATCTCTTCTCAAGTCACTCGCCATTCCATTATTTATTTATTTATTTATTTTACATTTGTTGACTGGGCTGGTCTAACTGGATTCCTGTCCATTTTCAAATTCATTCATTAAATGTAGTTATGATTCAGCCGATGCCTTTTCTAGAGCTGCTGCCTTTGGTTCTGTGTTAAGGCATTTTTCCTGGCTTCACCTTCAGTGTTTGCCTAATAATATTGAGGTCAAATTGATGGATGCTCCTCTTGACAGTAAAAATCTCTTTGGTTCTACAGCTTCTGAGCTTTTTAAGTCCCTTCAGGAGAAGGGTAAGGCCATACAGGCACTGAGACATATTTTTGTTTCCCCGTTCTCAAATTTCAGAGGAATTATCCTAGCAAGTCTGCCTTTGTACATAGAGAGTCCTGGTCTCCTTCCAAAGGTAAGAAGGGTTCTAGAAGAGCTCATCCCACTAAGTCTACTCAGACTCCTACAGCTCAAAAGCCTCTTTTTCAAGGCAAACCAGGTTCTGTTTGACTATCTCCTCCTAAGCCAAGTTCATGTGTCTCTTCAGGCCTTCCATTTCTATTCCTTGCAGGGCCCCTGACAGTATTTACAGACAATACCACAATGATGTGGTACAGCAACAAGCAAGGTGGGACACAGTCTTACTTCTTGTGCAGACTAGCTCCAGATTTCGGATGTGGCTGTCCAGTCAGGTGACTCTTCAGGCTGTTTGTATTCCTTCAGAACAGAACATTGTAATAGGCTCTTTGAGCAAGTCCATAACACAGACTCATGAATGAATGATTCACAGAGATGTTTCAGGGCATTGTCCACCAGTGGTGTACTCCTCAGGTAGGTCTTTTTGCCTCCCCTCTGAACAGACAACTTCCTCCCTTTTGCACCAGAATCCCATGTCCTCTCTTTTTCTTGGAAGGGGATGTTTTTGTATGCCTTTCTGCCCCCTTCTCATGCCAAGGGTCCTGTTCAAGATAGAACAAGAATCTCCAAAAATGTTGTTGGTGACTCACTTTTGGCCCAGACAACAGTGGTTCCCTCTTCTTCTGCACTTAGCCAATGGTAATCATCACAAGTTAACTCACAGGGTGGACCTACTCACACAAGACAAGGGGTATCTCATCCATCTCCACTTTTAAACTCTTCAACTGACACTGTGGGTGATAGGGTTTTGATCCCTTTTAGATACCTTTTGTTTTGAGGACATGCTTCAGGTTCTACAGAAGGCCATAAAACCCATTACCATGAAACCTTATTTGTCCAAGTAGAAGAGATTTGTTTGTTTGTTGTCTTTCTCGTAACCTGGATACATTTTCTGTGGAAGTTCCTTTGGTTCTTTCTTATTTGTGTGAATTGCTGAATGCTGGATTGGCATACTCTTCAGTTAAAGTACACCTTTCAGCTATTTCTGATTGTCTGCCTTTGACTCTTAGATATGAGGTCAAACAATTCCTTAAAGGCATCCTTCATATTAGTCCTCCCCGGAAGCTTATTTCTCCTTCCTGGGACCTTAAATTTTTTCTTGAAAAATTGGCTCAGGCTCCTTTTGATCCTGCAGCTTCATCTTTTTTTACAGCATTGTATTTGGAAGACGGTTCTTTCTTTGGCCCTTACTTCAGCTAAAAGGGTGTCTGAGCTTCAGGCCCTTATGGCTGTACCTTCCTTTTTAGTTTTTCAGAGGGACAGTGTATCTCTTTGTACTAATCCTTCTGTTATGCCTAAGATGGTTAATGTGTTGTCTCTTAATCAATCTGTTTATTTGCCCATTTTTCCCTTCTCTGCAGTCAGCTAGTGAGAAGGTTTCACACCTTGGATTTGCATTGACAACTTAGATTTTATTTAGATAAAACTACAGCCATTTATAAATCTCAGCAATGTTTTGATTCTTTTCATCCTAGGTATTTAGGTTTGGCTATTTCTAAGCAAACTATTTCTTCCTGGCTGCCTAAAGCCATTTATTTTTGTTACTCTTTTCATGGGAAGAGCCTTACTACTTCTATTAAGTCCCATTCTACCAGGGCTATGCCTTCTTTTTGTGCTTTTTTCAATGGATTGGATATCAACTCTATACTTGAGGCAGCTACTTGGACTTCTGTGCATACTTTTACCAAACATTGTTAGCTGGATATGGTTTCCAGGGCTAGAGACAGATTTGCCCAGGCTATCCTGCATGGCTTTATTGAGGGCTCTGCTGGACCTTCCTTCTCCCAAGTTTCCTGCTGAGCTTTTGTACTCACCCTAGTGTAAGGAATACTGCAACAGAAGGATGTAGTACAGTTGTGTGAAATATTGACCATTACAGTAGATGTCCTTCCCTTCACTGTTGCAGTTTTTGTCCTTCCCTTCACTGTTGCAGTTTTTGCTCCCTCCCTCCTCCCCCTTTTACTTTTTTTTCCCTTCAGGATGCCCGTGCTCCTCTTTTACTCCTTGGACTGTTGTTCCTCCTGGGACTTTTCATTTCTTTGGAAGGTACATCTGTACATCACCTTTATGCCTTATGCCATGAGTGGGGAGCATATCCTAAGGGTTTGGTATACTGGCAGAATGTCGGGCTACTCTTGACAGAGGATCCCTAATGCAAGGAATACTGCAACAGTGAAGGGAAGGATATCTTCTGTTATGGTAAGATTTTACACAAATGTACTTTCTGTGTTTCTGTGACCATAGCTACAAGTGTATGGGGAATTATGTAAGCATTCTTTATTCATTAACAGCATGAATGCTACTGAAAAAATTTAGTGAATGGAAAATATTTATAAGCTCTGGTCCATATTTCTTTCCAGTTAGGTTCTAATCTCTCTTAAAGTTTCCAAACATAGTTGGAGGAGTGTACTAATGAAAAGTTTGGCAAATTTAATACTAGATTATAGAAAAATAAATTATAATGTTTACTTTAGGATACAAAAAACATGATTACCTCTTCAGGAGGGAAGAAAATGGCATTTGTGATTCTAAGTTTGCTCGTGGAGTGGCACAGTATTTGAGATTCCAAAGACATGCAATATATGAAAACAAATCTAACCTTGTATCAGTTAACAAATGTATGATTTTTCAATATGGGGAAATTGTTAAAATGAAGATGTATTTTATTTATTGTTTATTGGGATTGGTTTCCAGAGGCAGCTGCGACACTAGTTCTTTGAAAAGTATTATATTAAAGGTAAAATTTCCGGGTATCTAAGATTTGAAGTAGGATGTGATTTTTTTAAATAAAGCCGAAATGTTATCAAGAAAAGTTAAACTTTAGAAATGATTCCATGGTCAAGAACAATTAATGTTAACTGCAGTAATCTGTAGAAGAGTTATTTGAAGAGATGCCAGAGTTAAATGTTTTAGAATTCTTGAGATTGTATAAAAACAAAGTTATTTATTTACTTACTGGTGTTAACAAGATAAGTGGACTGGTCTATTGACCCTTTTCAGGCATGTGTCGGCCACAGAAAATTGCATACACACCATCTCAAAAATGCAAAACAATGTTAGATTCACAAAGTAAACAGAATTCAAAATAGTGATAAACTGAATCTAAGAATGCAAAATGTTGAAGTCACAAGTAAACAGGGGATATAACAGAGTGAAGTACAGCATTTGGTATATAGAACTAGTTCATCCAAAAGTAGGAAACTGAAGTACATTTTTATATTATCTTAGGTTCATAGATTCATAGGTTCATAGATTAGTACTAGGCTAACTGCCCTTGGGAGCCATTTTAAACTTTCTTTCTTAAGTCATATAGTTAATTCATATTGATTCCTGGAGTCTTTTTACCTGATATAAAAGGAAGAGATAATCCTATAGAATTGGAATTGTTCAAGTACAAAAATGAAAATTGTTACAAAAGTAAAATAATTTCAAAAGGGCATCACTAACAGAGTAACTAACTGTTCCATTTTTTAAATACAGCCTGATTTTATTTAGAACAGCATTTACATTTAGCGTATTTATTTCTTGTTAACTAGTCAGCTAGATACATTAGCAGTACTTAGTTTACCATCCGCGCTGCTAGTTATTTAGTACCTTTCTTACAGAAATGTAATCAGCTGTGCAAAGAAAATACTAGAAAGGAGTCAAATTCTAATTTTGGAATAGTAAAGGATAGCCAGAAGTCTAGAATCTGAAGCTAGGGACATGCACAATGTTTACTGTATTAACGTTTGCAGTGAAATAAACATTTATTTTAATTAGTTATTTACTTGGTAGACATAGCTGACAACAAGAATGAATGCTACTTAGAAGATTATGTACATTTTAGCAGTTTCATATGTAGGTGTTAAAGGGAACATTCCCATAATAAAAAATAAACAGACATATATACTTAATTAACAAATTAAGAAGCATTATGACATTGTCATGCCACATAGATAAGGAGCCCTGATTGCAACCCAAGCAACCTTAGTTCAGTTAACCGGTAAGTTACTGAAAGGGGGGGGAGGGGTTGTAAATAAAAAAAATTCTTAACCTTGTGTAGGATTATGGCTGAGTTTCTTGGCTTTCACTTTTCCCTCTTTTGTGTCCTTTGACTGTTGGAATGGAAAGCGGATCAATAAAAGACTAGTGTCGATAGTCACAAGGGTGAGAGGAGCCAAAAAAGTTTAAAAACACAAGTAAATAAAATACTACTGTAAAGTTGCACATGGTTGGATAAGGAGAGCAATGCAGTTGAAATGAATAAGTGATAGCTCACAACTAATGGCTATTGGCAAATCAGAGACAGTTATGTGCTGTAACACAAGCAGCAAATGTCATTGTATTCTAATCCGCCATTTCATACTACATAGTCTGGAAGTAATGGCAAATGTTATTGAATTCTACTCTGCCATTTCATGGGACATTGTCTGGAAGTAATGGATAAGATACCAGTCAACCACAACATGTACTGTATATGTGATTAAACAAAGTACATCTGCATGGGTTCATGTTACAGTAGTACATACAGTAGTCAAAACAAATTACAAAAGTAAAACAAACTGAAAAAGGTTTGCACCTTATTTATATATAATATACCATGTTCACACGACCTTTGGGAAAGAGCAAATAACTCACTAGTAAAATGGCCTCTCCCAGTTCTATATATGCATCACACTGCAATAAAAAAAATCACTCAAAGTACAAATAAAATCCATGCATCTATAAAAAATAATGTATTAAAAATAAATAAAAGCTATGTACTAATAATATACATCAAAACTGTAAATCCTTGTAATTGTGATAAAATGGGATTTTAACAGTTCTGGTTCACTAAAAATATAGTTTTTAAGTGGATCCTGACTAATGTACAGATGTTCTTCATCTCACATTGCTGCAGTCCTTACATATGGGTAGTCCGCTGTCCTCGGTCGGCCCGAATACCAAAGTATTAAAACTGACATCAGGACGTCAGGGTACAAAAGCGCATGACCTTTGCCGCATGGTCCGATGCAGTTTCAGACCGAATCCAAGTTGGCTAAGTAGAATATTTTGTTTTTCTTGCCTCAGTGTTTTGATGTCAGAAAAAGTGAATAACTGTATTTCTTGTGGGAAACAGATAGGATTATCATTCTTTGTGTATTCCTTGTTTGGGGCCTGAGACATTGTTGGGTGTCTTTTGTGCTAGGTTCAATAAGCACTATCAGGTTAGATTGTGCTAGGCTGGTCTTTGGGAAGCGGTGCAATTATAATATGCCGGATTCTCCGGCGCTTCTGAAGCGCAAAGACAAAGCAGTTAAACCCAGGCAAGATGAGTCGCCTGTTGTTCTTTAGAGGCTTCAGTGGAACCGGTGGTTCCGACGGAGACTTCTCTGGAGTCTCAGGGGGAGACTTTGATTTTGCAGGAGGTGGTCTCTCAGGAGGCAGGTCAGGCTGAAGGGGCTTCTCAAGTTACTGTGCCTCCCTTCCTAGGGTGGTTAGGCCTCTCCTTCTGTTTCCAAGGCTTCTCCCAGAGGCAGGCCAGTTTTAGCTTCTGTTGGTGTCACTCCTTGTTCAGCAGGGTCTGTGCCTAAGAAGCACATGCTTAAAATGGCAGAAGATTTGATTACTCTGATTAGAGGTTCTTTGCCTCCTCCTGATAAGAGGCCTAGGGTGGAGCCAGAGTTGGGAAGTTTTGAGCAGGCTTCGGATGTTTCTGAGTCTTCAGCTGAAGACTTGCAGGAGTACTCTCCTTATTCTGATTCTGATGCAGATGATTCCACTCCTTCTGCTTCTCCTCCAGAGGATTTTTCTTTTTCAGAGACACTTCATTCTATGAGGGAACATAGTGGGAAGGTCAGGACTTCTCTGATTCTAGGAAAAGGCTTAGGGAGTTTTGCTGTTACCCCAGCATAGGCCCTTGGCTATACCCCCTGTTCTGGATGTTGTGGAAGATGTGTTTGCAGAGGCTTCACTTAATCCTGATTCGCTGCCTCCTGCTCCTGTTAAACCGGATAGGTATTACAGGGTGCCTGAGGCTCATAAATATCTTTATAAGAGTCCTAGGGCAGACCCAGAAACTATTAGTCAGGGACCTAAGGGTGTCAAGGCCTCTGTTGTAAAGAATCCGGTTCCTCTAGATAAAGAAGCCAGAGCTTTGGATAGATGGGGAAAGAAGGTCTATACATCTTCTACCTTAGCTATGAGGGCTTTGAATTGCCAGTTTCATATGTTGAAATATCAAAACTTTCTTCTTTCTCAATTGAAGTCTAAGGTGGATGCTCTGGCGGAAGGCATTGAGTGTAAAGAATTACAAGATTTGGTGCATGTCTCTGAACAGGTGGGTAAGCATTCATTACAGTGTGGTTTTGATGCTGTGCAGGCCTCGTCTAGGGTGGCTGCCACTGGCACGCCTGGCTGAAGGATCAGAATTTATCTGACCATGTTAAGACAAGGATTTTGGATGCTCCTTTGCAGTCTGATGTGTTGTTTGGTTCACCTGTGGAGTCAGTCTTGAAGAAAATGGAAGACAAGGCTAAGTCTATGCAAGCTGTTAAAGATTTTTTGCAAGTTCAGCCTCCGAAGTTTAGTAGGAATTGGCCTGCTAAGGGGTGGACATATCCTTCTTATGATTCTCAGTCTAGGGGTAGATCTAGACGTGGTAGGGGCAGAGCTCAGAGTTCTTTCAGGCCTAGAACAGGGAGTTCACCTGCACAATCTTGGTGAGGGCAGGGGCCAGTCCTTTCGTAAACAGGCCCAATGACCTACTTTTCAGCTGCCAGATCCTTCTTGCCTGGCAGCACCTTTGGGAGGAAGGTTAGCACTCTTCAAGGAAAATTGGATGTTGATTACCCAAGACAAATGGGTATTGGATATCATACACCAGGGTTACAAGTTTTATTTCCATACCTTGCCTCCCTTCAAAGGCATGCCGGACGTTCCTCCTCAGCAAGGACTAGAGGCTAACAAATTTCTCTACTACTTCAAATAGGGGCCATACAACCGGTCCCTCTGCCAGAAGTGGGTCTAGGATTTTATTCTCGCCTGTTTCTAGTACCAAAGAAAGGAAACACGTGGAGACCAATTTTGGATTTATCTATCCTCAACACATATCTGGACATTCCCAAGTTCAAAATGTTGACGTTACAACAGCTTTTACCTCTGCTGGGCAAAGATCACTGGATGGTGACTCTGGATCTCAAGGAGGCTTACCTTCATGTTCCTATCAGGCCCAGTTGCAGGAAGTATCTCGGGCTGGGACTTCACATTATCAGTTGTCTGCATTGCCCTTTGGCTTATCTACTGCGCCCAGAGTGTTCACGAAGGTTCTGGCTCCAGTGGTAGCTTTCTTCAGGCTAAGAGGAATACAGATCTATCCTTATTTGGACGATTGCCTGATTCTGGCACAAGAAAAGGACGAACTTCTTCATCATTTACAGTATGTGATGGCAGTGTTAAGATGCCTGGGGTATTCTGTGAACGAAATAAAGTCCAGTCTAGTACCCTCTCAGGACATGTGCTTTCTGGGTGTGAGACTGAATACAGCATCCCAGATGGCCTTTTGACCCCGGACAAACAAAAGAATCTTTCTCTTTACTTCCACCAGTTGTCTCGTCAGTCCAGGCTGACTGCAAGGACAGTCCTTCAAGCCTTGGGATTCATGGCATCTTGTATTCTGGTACTTCCCAATGCCAAACTGCATATGAGGAAGCTACAATGGTATCTCAAGAATGTATGGACACAGCACTGCCAAGATTTGGACACTGTCATTCAGATAATACCTTGCATTCAAAAGGAATTTTTGTGGTGGGCTCAGGAATGTCACCTAAACAAGGGACTCTCTGTGACCCGGCCAGAGGCGAGTCAGATTTTAACGACAGATGCCTCAGACAAAGCTTGGGGAGCTCATCTAAATGGAAAATGGGTACAAGACACATGGCCTGCCAGACTTCAACATCTACATATCAACTTGAAGGAGATGTTAGCAGTCCAATTTGCATTGATAGCTTTCAAGGATTTACTTCTTCCAGGGCAGGTGTTGATTCAAACAGACAACACAACTGTCATGTGGTACATCAACAAGCAAGGGGAAGCATTCTTATCCTCTATGCAGACAAGCAATGATTTTGTGGGAGACTGCTCTCAGTTTACAGCTAAATCTTCAGGCAAGGTTTCTGCCAGGAGCACAGAACTCCTTAGCAGATGTGTTGAGCAGACAAATTATGGATCTCCACGAGTGGAAATTGGATCCTCATGTATTTCAGAGATTGACAGTGTTATGGGGAACTCCAGACATAGATCTGTTCGCTTCTCCACTAAATTACCAGCTGCCAAAGTTTTGCACAAAAAGGTTTCATCCCACAGCTTGGAAAGTGGATGCTCTCTCATTCAATTGGAGCAATCTTCACGTGTATGCCTTTCCACCTCTGCCTCTCCTCCCAAAGGTACTGCTGAAGGTCAGACAGGGCAAGCCAAACATGATTTTAATAGCTCCAGATTGGCCTCATTGGTACCCATTACTGAGAAGTCTGGTACAGGAGCCTCCATGGCCTTTGCCTTTGATTCCTCACCTGCTGTCTCAGGAGAACAGTCATTTACTCAATGTCAAACTTCATTCTCTACATCTGACAGCCTGGCATATTCTGTTTTAAACCCTGGAGGGTCTCAGCTTCCACAACGAGTTTTGAATGTTATTTTGGAGGCCAGAAGGCCTAGTACAAGGAAAGTTTACGCAGATAAATGGAGGAGATTTTTATTTTGGAGTACAGCAAAGGACTTTGATGTTTCTAAACCTAATTTAAGTGTTGCTCTTCAATACCTTACTGAGTTATTGGACAAAGGTTTGTCCTTCTCCTCTATAAAGGTTCATGCTGCAGCAATTTCTGCTCACTATGACTGTGACCCACCATTATTTTCTCAGCCTTTGTTTAAGCAATTCCTTAGAGGGGCAAAGAATATAAGACCCCAGAGCTCCTACTCCTGCTTGGGATCTCAATTTTGTGTTGGAGAAACTCACTCTACAACCTTTTGAGCCTGCAGCATCGGCAGAGTTGAAATATTTATCATGGAAGACTGCTTTTTGTTGGCCATTACCTCTGCGAGAAGGGTTTCTGAATTACAGGCCCTTATGGCAGTTGAGCCTTTCTTAATTTTCCACAAGGATAGGGTGTCTTTGCATACTAACCCTTCTTTTATGCCTAAAGTGGTTTCTAGTGTGGCTTTAAACCAAACTATTCATTTGCCTACTTTTTATGCAAACCCCCAAAATAAAGGGGAAAGGATTTTGCACACTTTGGATATACACAGACAGTTGCGATATTATTTGAGCAGAACTAAAGGGTTCAGGCAGTCTCAGCAGTTGTTTGTTTCTTTTGCTTTGGGTTCTCAGGGCAAACCTGTTTCAAAACAAACTATTTCTAAGTGGATTGGTTTTTGTATTGCTTTCTGTTATTCCCATCATGGTAAGGAGATTCCAGCTGGGATTAGGCCTCATTCCACTAGGGCTACTGCCACTTCTACAGCTTTTTAAGGGGTGGCTACTAAAGATATTTTGGAAGCAGCTACTTGGAGTTCAGTGCATACTTTCTCTAAGCATTACCACCTTCCACTTTACTCTAAATCTAGGGCTGGATTTGCCACTGCAATTTTACAGGGCATGTTGGCAGCTCCTAATGCTTTATAGTTTTGCCATCCTCCCTTACCTCTGCTTTGGGATTCTACCCATATGTAAGGACTGCAGCAATGTGAGATGAAGAACATAGTACAGTTTTGTACCTACCATAAATGTAGATGTTCAAGATCCACATTGCTGCAGTCCCTCCTTCCCTCTGTTGTTGAAGGTGGTGGTGTGGTTTGTGTTGTACATATTGTAAATATGGTTAGTGCACGGGTGGTTGGTTAGGTTTTGCTGGTTTTGGCTTTGGCCTTTCTTGTTAGGGCCTTCTGACATCTGGGGCAAGAAAAGACGTCATGCGCTTTTGTACCCTGACGTCCTGATGTCAGTTTTGACAGTGGACTACCCATATGTAAGGACTGCAGCAATGTGGATCTTCGAACATCTACATTTATGGTAGGTACAAAACTGTACTTTTCCTAGCTGGATAGTTTTTTTCATTTTAGCATAGTCATAAAGTGTTACCTCTATCTGTAACATACACCTAACTTTAGCAAGTTATAGTAAAGAGAAGACATATGATGCATGCGTAAGGAGTGTACAGCCCCATTGTTAACTCACATTATTAATAAGAGCTAGTAAAATAAGATATAGAGGATTATGATCAGGTCACCATTTCTTACTAGTTCCTTATTTGCTTGAGAAATGGATATCTAGAAACTCACTTTGAGGACAAATCTTGATATCCATTTATTGAGCATATAATGTAGAAAAGTATGATTAGGTCACTCATCATAACTATTACATGCTTGAGACATCGATGCTGAGAAATTTACCTTGAGAGCAGAGTGAAGCGAAACTTGAAAAGTGAGTCTTGATATCTGTGTTGAGAATACTTAATGAGAGTTATGATTGGAAAGACAGGTCATAATGCTGTGTAGTGCATGTCCCTTGTATTCCCTGTACTAGCAGCTGCATGAAAAAGTGTAGTAATGTGAAATGTTTTTACAGCTATAAAAGATATAAAATACTTGTGCTGACAAAGAGCTGGGCAAACACAAAATGTCCCTCTGAGAATCTAATGGCATTACATGCTGTTAGATACTTTACTTTTCACCTTTTTTATTTAAAAGTTTGGCAGAACAAAGTATCTAACAGATTTTAAAGCTGTTTTAGTTTATGCCACTGTTTATGATAATCTGCATTAGCAGCTATTGTACTCTAGTAACAAAACTAGAGCTTAACAAAAGCTTGTTAGAAGTTAGCTTCTGTCATCCTTTTCCCAGTTTCAGAATGTATTTGCAGTGGTCCAGTCACTGCATATCGGTTATGATCAGAGAAGTCTGATCATAACTCTTTCTAATACATGGAGTTTTAGTTGATGCAATGTGTTTCAATTATAAGGGAAAACATAGGAATGTGAAGTGTTTCACAACTTTAAAACCTGTAACATAGCATCGCATCACAGACAGTGGACAGAAGCAAAGTTAACCTCTCATCAACCATCAACATTAAATGCTATTAGAGATGTTATTCTAACACACTTTTTGTTTTGTGTAGGGAACCATAAAGTGTGCTAATAGCTTTTAAAGTTGTCAGGTTTCTTTGATGCATTCCTGTGGTGGATGTCTGTGTAGCAGCATAAGACTTGATACTATCAACCATAAAACATGCATAATAACCTTGTGCATTTTTCTGACATCACAAAAATGCATAACAAGACAAACTTTTTACCAGTTTTTGAGTGTAATTCATATGATTGATGTATTACAGTTTGGATCTGATGTCCATTTCATTATGGATCACAAATGCGTCCCTGGATCCGACTCAGACGTTTCTTCTAGACATATGATCCAAGCCTCAAACTCCTCTTCAAACCATCAGATCTTGTTTGCCAGCTTCCAGCACAGATGTGATTCCGAGCCTCCTGTTAACTAAGTAAAATTTTCTGTAATCTTATTAGCTCTTTTTCTCTCCTAGTTAATTTATAGCTTTTTTTGTATCTGCAGTGTTAACTCGCCTCACTTTTAAGGTATTTTTTCCTGTCAGTTACAGTTTTCACTGGCATTAGGGTCATTTCCTGCCTTCCACCTCTCCCTTCTATTTCCCTGTTTCTCTTTCTCTTTTGCTATATTAAAAAAAAAAAGAAAGAAAACTTTCCCTGTATCTTTCAGTTTGTAGTTAATTAGTGTATAGCTTATAATTTGTGTGTGTGAGTTGTGCTTGTGCGTGTGCTATCTCTCTCTAGCATGTTCGATAAGCCTGATAAACTCCCTGGTTTTTAGAGGTGTTGGCATAAGATTCCCCAATTGAATGCCCACAAGAGGTGCATGTATTGCCTGGATCTGGGGCACTTGGAGATGTAGTGCTATATCTGCTCGGCCTTCATTTCCTGGGCCTTCACTGATCAGTGTAATAAACTTATCTTGACAGGTCTTCTCCTGGCTTCTGGAGCCCAGACCCCTGTCCCGAAGAAGCGTGCCCCCTCTCTTACTCTGGGGGCAATGGCTTCTGCTGCTGAGAAGCACAGGAGGCTATTAGATCCATCATCCTCAGATCATTCCTGCTCTCACTTCTCTCCAGATACGAGAGGGCCCTTGGATCCAGTGGAATGGGCATCTGCCAAGCCAACCTCTCTGTCGGACCCTCAGACCTCGGGTCCAAGCAGCCAGTCTGAGCCTGTAGAGACCATTTGGATTCACAGCTCTTCAGCTCCTGAGTGGACTCCAGGACAGATTCTCCTGCATCAGATGTCCTGCAACCATACTCTGTTATGGAGTGAATCTCTTTCACCTGTCCAGACCATCCAGCCCAGCATGTTGCCGGTTAGGGTGACCCATACTCTGTTTCTTCTAGATCCTCTCAGCTTTCCCACTCTGATATGGATTAGATGATGAGGATTTTTTCAAAGTCCATAGCCAGCTGGGGATCTTGCCTTGTCCAACCCATGCTGGATCTATGAAAACTCCAATCCCGATACTGCAACCTCCTCCTCCTCTGATCCAGTCTTTGGCTTTGGAGCTTTAGGACGTGACACTCCAGAGTGGACTGCCATCAGAATGTGAAATATCCATTTTCTTGACTCTGACAGTGTCCCTGACTGGCACTGCCCCGATTCCTTGGGAGCGGAGCTAGTCTTGGATCCGAGATGTCAGTGCTGGGTCCTCGGGGTTGGTGCTGGCTCTGACCTTATCAGAGCTATTCCTTTCACCTGGGGGTCTTGGATTTTGACAGCTTGGGGCCAGTGCCTTCTGGAGGTGTCAGATCTGGGATGACCTCGTCCTTTTCTTCCTTAGTGGCTTTTGCTCCTGGGGAAGGGAGGCAGGTTATCTTGGCATTGTTGGCCTTCCAGGTGGCAGAGAGAGCATTATCTACTCTTTGAGACACAATCCCTCTTCTGCTAGGCCCTACCTAGTACCCTGTGGATCAGGGTTTGCTCCCATCCATCCAATTCATGGTCAGTTCATCTCAGAGACCCTCCAGCCTATCTCTCAGCAAGGGATCCCCCTGTCTTCTGAGTCCTCTCCCCAGTACCCTGCAGAGGAGGTTCCTTGGAAGTGCCAGTGCAAGAGCAAGCACCTGGACTCCCCTTTGGAGTTGTTGACATAGAACACTGATTTCAGCGAAGGGAAAGGGTCCCTTGATCTCCACCCGATGATATTTCCTTCAGGGATGTGTTAGAAATTCTAAAGCAAAAGGGTGGCTGGTCCTCCCAACTCCCTTCCTCAGAGGAGTCAAGTGTTTCTGGAGGCATTCAGGATGGGACCATCTACATCCTGGTTGATCCCCCCCCCCCGGGGTGGATCAGTGCATTGACCTTTTCAACCACCAGGCTTTGAAAGAGCCTGACACCATGGAGCCAATTCCCAAATGTGCAAACAAATATCTTAGTCCTCCTAAAACCCACTCTTTTTGGAGTAAAGGTGACCCGGTTGATGCCATTGTGGTGTCAGCAGCCACCATGAAGGAGCTCACCATACAGAACTCCACTGTTCACCCCCTGAACAAGGAGTCTTTGGCTTTGGACAGGCATAGGAAGCATGTGTATGCCTCAGCCACTTTTACTTTGAGAGCATTGAATTACTTGGCACACTTCACATGCCTTGAGAGAGATCTGATTAAGGAAATCTCTACCTTGCTGATACAGTCACTGTTGGAAGAGGACCATAAAAAGGTTCCCCCCAGTTGACTACTATGGACTCCATCACTAATTCCTCAATGAGGTTAATCTACCATGCTGTGAAAGGAACCTCATGAGTGCTGGTTCAGGCATAGATCTCAGGAGACATGCCTGGATGAGACTGTACGTGTTTGCAGAACCCTTTAAGATATCATTCATTAATGCCCCCCTTTGACAGTTCCTCCTTGTGTAGGCCATTAGTAAAAGACACTCTGACCCACAGCGAACATGAAGGCAAGACCTTATCTGCCATAGGGATCAAGTTGTCTTTCCCCGAATGGATCTTCTCCAGGAGCCAACAGAATAGGAAGAAGATGTGGATGTTATTCGTGTTTCACTGTTGCAGTCATCACAGTTGGGTTATCTGCCTGCAGGTAGCCCTCAGCCGGCCTGAATACCAGAGTCTTTGGATTTCTGCATCAGATGCTGTTGCCTCTTCCATAATGTCAAGTCATCAGGGGTATAAAACATGCAGCTGACACAATTACATCAGTCTTTCTTGTTGTGCGGTGCCCGAAGCAGAAGCAGTTCGCAAATGCTGGTCAGCCAACTCCTGAAATTTTTGTTTTCGAGTTTCAGACCCAAAGTCTTCAAAAAAGATAAGTACCCTGTTAGGGATCCTTTTTTCTTGCTCTAACCGATGCCAGAAAAAAATTAACAATTGTCTTGCCTGTGGAAAGCAAATACCTCATAGAGATTTTCATTCTTACTGCATCACCTGTTTAAGCCAAGACCATGATATCCTTCACTGTCAGTTTTGTGCCTTGTTCAATGCCCAAACTATTCGTTGTTGGGATATTTTTATAGCTAAATACTTTTGCTCTCAATCCCCCATACTCCAAAATGGCTTCGTTAAGCCATCCGACTACCGATCTTCTGACAAAACGTAAGGATAAAGACAGAAACAGACCACATAGGTCCAAAACTGCCAATGACGCTTCCGTTAAGCTAATCACCAGTCCGCCGATACTCAGTGAGGTGCTTTCGCAGCCCCTGATACCCACTACTACAGATTTGCAGGCCTCTACTGAGACACATTCGGAGTCCAGTATGCCACAAGATGCTTCTTCAACTATGGAACCTGCGGATGTCTCTACCTTAGATGGGTCTGGAGCCGCTGTGCAGGCACCGGCTTCTGAGGATGTATTCAGCCCTACAGACTTTCATATTAAACCAACAGCATTGTTTCCAACTAGAAGTACCAAATTCCTCAGGCCTAAAACTTGCACTATGCCTAGAAAACCGACGAACAATCCGATGACTCAGGCCAATATGCCTCAAAAACAAATGCTTAGAATGGCTGAAGACCTTATTACCTTCATTAGGGGAAGCCAGCTTTCCCCCTCTAACAGACCTAGAACCAATTTTCTTTCTGATTCTTCTGATCGGGTATCCAATATCTCTGCTCCTTCTGATTACCAGGATTTGCCCTTATCTACTTATGAGGATTCTGATGCAGAGGATTCCATTCCCTCTGCTTCTCCTCCAGAAGATTTTTCTTTTGGTGAAACTTTGCATACCCTTAGGGAGCATTTCCGCTGGGAAAGCCAGGACTATTCTGAGTCCAAAAAGAGACTTGGGGAATTCTTACTCCTGCCTCAACACAGGCTTTTAGCTATCCCTCCTGTTCTGGCTATTGTAGATGATGTTTTCTTGGAATCTAGCCTTACCCCAGACACATTACCCCCAGCTCCCAGAAAACCTGACAGGTACTACAGAGTACCTGACTCTCACAAGTTCTGCTTTAAGAATCCTACTGTGGATCCAGAGACCATTTCCTAAGGACCAAAATGCATTAAGGCTACTGCTGCCAAAAACCCTACTCCTGATAGAGATTCTAGAGCCTTAGACAGATGGGGTAAGAAGGTTTACACTTCTGCTTCTTTGGCCATTAGGGTTCTAAATTGCCAGTTTCATATGTTAAAGTATCAGAGGCATATTATGGGATTACTTAAACAGAAAATTATGTTGATTCCTGACTGTGCTGAACAGAAAGACTTGCAAGATTTAATGCATTCTGCAGAACAAGTTGGTAAACATACTTTACAATGTGGTTTTGATGCTTTAGAAGCATCTTGCAGGGCTGCTGTCACTGGGTCTGTACTTAGAAGGCATGCTTGGCTTAAGGAACAAAACCTGCCAGATCATGTTAAAGCTAAAATACTGGATGCACCTTTAAACCAATACCGCCTTTTTGGCAACAAAGCAGAGGAAGTCCTCAAAAAGATGGAGGAAAAAGCTAAATCTATGCAAACTGTCAAAGATTTTCTACAAGCACAACCCCCCAGATTCAGTAGGCATTGGCCTTCAAAGAACTGGTCCTTTCCAGTCCCTTCTAGGCCTTCTCAGTCCAAACCCAGGAACAGCAGACCACCAAGACTTCAGTCTCAGGCTACGCACAGATCTAAGCAGTGTGTGTGTGTGTGTGTGGGGGGGGGGGGGGGGGCTCCCATTTAAAGCAGGGAGTAGTAAGCCTCCTCCATATGGAAAAATGGCACAATGACTTAACCTTAACCCTTCCAAGCCCTGCTCAACTTCTTGCTCCCTTAGGAGGAAAGCTTGCCCTGCAGGCAAAAAACTGGGAGCTCATTACCCAGGACAAATGGGTTTTGAACATAGTTTCCCGAGGATACAGATTCCACTTCCACACACTACCAACCCCAGATGGTTGGCCAGACCTCCTCCCAAATCAATGGGTGGAGGCCCAACAGCAGGTTCTCTCCCTTCCCAGTATCAGGGCTATTCAACCTGTTCCAGCAGAACTAAGGGGACAAGGTTTTTATTCAAGACTGTTTCTGGTACCCAGAAAAGAAAACTCCTGGTGTCCTATCCTGGACCTCTCTATTCTCAACACCTTTCTGGTGGTTCCAAACTTCAAAATGCTAACTCTTCAACAGCTTCTTCCTATGTTAGCCAAGGATGCCTGACTGGCAACCCTAGACTTAAAGGAAGCTTACCTGCACATCCCAGTAAGAGAATTCTGCAGACAATACCTATGTTTCAGGACAGGCTCCATGCACTCAGTTCTCTGCACTTCCCTTTGGCTTATCTACTGCACCCAGGGTGTTCACAATGTGTCTAGCTCCAGCCATTGCATTTTGCAGGCAGAGAGATATTCAGATTTACCCATACTTGGACGATTGCCTGATTCAGGCAGAAAGTCAGGACTTGCTATTACAACACGTGGCGTTTGTAAAGAAACTTCTAGCCTCACTGGGGTACACCATCAATGAGAAGAATTCACACCTAGTACCCTACCAACAGATTGTATTCCTGGGAGCAAACTTGAACACAACTTCCCAGATGGCATTCCTCACTCTGGAGAAACAAGTTTATTTGACAACCTACTTCAAACTATTGGCCACAAAACCCAGCTGTCTGCAAGGAAAACACTGCAAGCTCTGGGGTTCATGGCCTCTTGCATTCTGCTAATTCCATATGCAAGACTGCATATGAGGAAACATCAGTGGTATCTAAAATGTCTATGGTGTCAACATTCTCAGGATCTGGAAACAATGATTCCTATCATTTCTTGTTTAAGGTCAGAGTTCCTTTGGTGGGCAGAGGCCTGCTACCACAACAAGCAACTCCCTTTCAGTCTACCTCCTGCCACCCAAACCCTAAAAACAGACGCATCAGACTATGCATGGGGGGGCTCACATGGCAGGGCAGTGCATTCAGGGCAAATGGAACCCAAACCAGATGCACCTGCATATCAATCAAAAAGAAATGTTAGCTGTACAGAATGCTCTGACAGCCTTCAAAGACCTTATTCTTCTAGGAAAACTATTGGTAAAGACAGACAACACCACAGTTATGTGGTACATAAACAAGCAGGGGGGAACCCACTTCTACCCTCTCTACAGACTATCCATGGCTCTGTGGAACACAGCCCTGAGACACCAAGTGCACCTACAAGCTCAATTCCTGCCAGGAAAACTAAATTCACTGGCAGATGACTTAAGCAGAAATCTCATGGACCCACACGAATGGAAACTGGAACCCAAAATATTCAAGCTCTTGAGGAACAAATGGGGAACTCCAGAGGTGGGCCTGTTTGCCTCCCCTCAGAACTCCCAATTGAACAAATTCTGCACCAGAACTCCCCACAGTCAAGCTTGGAAAGTGGATGCCCTGTCCTTTATCTGGGAAAGCCTCTCGGTTAAGCCTTTCCCCCTCTGCCTCTCCTCTCGAAGGTTCTACTAAAGATCAAACAGGACAAGCCAATTGCAATACTGATTGCACCAGACTGGCTATGCCAGCACTGGTACCCCCTTTTGCGCAGTTTGAGTGTGCAACAACCATGGCACCTGCCTCAGACCCCTTCCCTGCTGTCCCAGCAGGTGGGCCGGATTCTGCACCCTCAGCTTCAAACCCTGAACCTTTCAGCCTGGCTAATCCCCTGAGCCCACTTCTAGCAACCCTCAGTAAACAGGTGCTGGATGTCATTCTTGAGGCAAGGAGGCCTAGTACTAGAAAATCCTATTCAGAAAAATGGAAAAGATACTGTTCCTGGAGCCGGGCTCAGGGGATGGGCACAATGGTGCCCAGCTTACCTCATATTCTAGATTATTTAACAGAAATGCTCCACAAGGGCCTAGCTTTCTCATTTGTTAAGATTCATGCCTCTGCCATTACTGCACATTATAACACTGAACCACCCCTCTTCTTTCATCCCCTGCTAAAACAATTCCTTAGAGGGGCCAAAAATGTAGGACCCCCCCCCAGGAGAGCTCCCACTCCAGCCTGGGACCTTAACTTTGTATTGGAAAAACTTTGAACCAGCTGCTACAGCAGAGTTAAAATTCCTTTCTTGGAAAACAGCCTTACTTCTAGCCATCACTTCAGCAAGAAGAGTGTCTGAACTGCAGGCCCTCATGGCAGTGGAACCCTTCATTATCTTCCATGCAGACAGGGTTTACCTCAGGACTAATCCATCCTTTATGCCCAAGGAGGTGTCTAGTTTGGCCCTAAACCAGTCCATTCATTTGTCTGCTTTTTTCCCTAATCCTAAAAATAAAGGGGAAAGGATACTGCATTTCTGGACGTGCACAGACATCTTAGATTCTATTTGGACAGGACTAAACTTCTCAGAAAATCTGACCAACTGCTAGTTAGCTTTGCTGCAGGGGCAGAGGGGAAGGCCATTTCAAAGCAAACCATATCCAAATGGATAGTCCATTGCATTCATTTCTGCTACAAGCACCATGGAAAACCTACCCCACAGGGAATAAGATCTCATTCCATCAGGGCGGCATCTACCTGTATGGCATTTCTCCCTACCAGGGACATCCTGGAAGCTGCTACCTGGAGCTCTGTACATACTTTCACCAAGCATTACCACCTGCCTGTCTTTTCTAAATCCAGAGCTGGATTTGCTACAGCAGTGTTACAGGGCCTGATTGCTGGCCTTAATGCTCTTTAACTACCTCCACCCTTCCTTAGCTTTGGGAATCAACCCAAATGTGATGACTGCAACAGTGAAACATGAAGAACATAGTACAGTTGTGTACACTTACCATAAATGTAGATGTTCGAGTGTATTCACTGTTGCAGTCCTGGTTACCCTCCCTCCAGCCCAATGACTTCTCTTGGATCTACCTTTCCTTCTTGTTGGGTATATATTATAACATGTGTATTTGCTTTTTGCTGGGGGTGTACCATACCATATAATTGCTTCCTATTGTGGGGGCACCTGACATCTGGGGCAAGAAAAACTGATGTAATGGCATCGGCTGCGTGTTTTATACCCCTGATGACTTGATATCATGGAAGAGGTGACAGCATCCGATGCAGAAATGCAAAAACTCTGGTATTCAGGCCGACTGAGGGCTACCTGCAGGCTGATAACCTAAATGTGATGACTGCAATAGTGAATGCACTTGAACATCTACATTTATGGTAAGTGTACACAACTGTACTTTCTTTAAGTCCGTAAGACCTTTTCCTGATTCACATGGTAGATGCCACCCCAGAGGGAGAGGGGGTCCATAAGACCAGGGCATCAGGGAACCTTTCTCTGACAGGCCCTTTCAGCATTCCTGAAGTGCTGCACAGCTGTCCTACTCTGGAGGCAGTCAGGAGCAGACTTTTGTTACATCCAGCAGCCTGGACAAACACGACCCCTGGGTGTTAAATATAATTTCCAGAGATTAATATATTTCCTTTTCCCTTCCTCCTCCCAGTTTCAAGAAGTATTTCCCTGATTTGCCACCTAGTCAGAGGGAGAGTGCCCTTCTAGAAGTTCAAAAACATCTAGACAAAAGAGTCATCCAGAGTGTCCCAACAGAACACCTAGGATGCGGAACATACTCATCCTTTTTTGCTGGTAAAGAAGACAGAGGACCTTCAACCCATCTTTGATCTGAGCAGTCTGAATTTGTTCATAAAGACGTTGAAGTTCTGCATGGTTACATTACAGTCCATTCTGCTGCTTTTGTGCAAGGACAACTGGATATGCTCTGTAGATCTCCAGGACACGTATTATCATCTCAAAATAGACAGGCACTCCAGGAGATATCTGCATATCAGGCTGGGGACCACTCATTACCAATTCAGAGCACTGCCCTTTGGCCTCACCACTGCCCCCCCTGGGTGTTCACTAAATGCATGGCAGTGGTTGCAGCTCACCTCTGTCTGCAAGGAGTCCAGGTGTTTCCTTATCTGGATGATTGGCTGTTAATGGCACCCATGAGGCATCAACTACTTCAGGCAATTCAGGTTATGCTGCACCTGTTCCATCGCCTGGGAATGACACTGAACACAGTGAAATCTAAGATGACTGCTGTACAAGATATTGAATTCACAGGGACACAGTTGAACACAATCACACAGATAGCAGCCCTACCTCCCCAGAGAATAAGATCCTTGTGACAGCAGGTTCAGCTTTTGCTAGGCACCCCAACTCTGCCAGTTCGACTGCTTCTCATGCCCCTAGAATCCATATCAGCTGCTTCTAGCACCCCTAGTTAGGTTCTTTATGTGAGTTCTTCAGTGGATCCTAGAGGTACAATGGTCTATTCAGTGCCATCTGTTGTCAACCCCAGTCAGGCTCACTCTGATTTGCAGGCATCATCTGCACTGGTGGATCCTTATAGACAACCTCCATCTCAGCAGACCTTTAATTTTTCCTTCTCCTATGGCCATGGTGACTACGAACACCTCACTGTTGGGGTGGGGGGGCATTTTCAGGGAATGATAGTCCAAGACACATGATCCACGACAGAGACCAAATTGCACGTAAATGTACTGGAGATGAGGGCAGTCCTTCTCACTTTGCAAGTATTTCAGGACTGCCTTCCCCTGGGAACAATTGCAATTTTGACAGACAACATGTTGGTGGTTTGGTACATCAACAAGTGGGGGGAACCCGTTCATACCCATTGTGCAGGGAGGCCATGCGAATTTGGAAATGGTTAATTTATTTGCATTCTGATTGCAATGCACATCCTGGGGGAGTTCAAAATTCTGGCGGACAGACTGAGCAGATCGATCATAAGTCCACGAGTGGTAACTGAACCATTTGGTAGCGAATCTAATATTCAGCCACTGGGGCCATCCTTGCTGCAACCTTTTTGCCTCTCCCTAAACAACAAGTGCAGCAAGTACTTCACTCTGATCCCCCCCTTGGGGTATCACCCAGGGATGCTGTAGTCTACGATTGGCACCCTGGGTCTCCTATATGCTTATCCTCCAATTCCCCCAATACCCAAAGTTCTACAGAACACCAGCAGGTTGAAGACCAGTCTAATCCTTATTGCCCCTTACTGGTCTCTTCAGGTATGGTTCCCCTTCTTGAGGTCTCACAGCTAATTTCCTCGATGGATATTGGATCCCAGGCAGCATCTGATTTCCCATCCATTGGAATGCCAGATTCCCAATCTTCAATCCTTCAAACTGACCTCTTGAGTTCTCCAGTTCCAGTAATTTTACAAAAGTTCTGGCTAGCTTCACTGGTCTGTGAAATTATTCTTGCTTTTCAGAAGTCCTCCACCAAGAAAGTATATCATAGTAAATGGAAGAGATTTTCCATCTGGGCTTCACAGAGGAATATCAACCTCTTTTCTGCTTCAGTCCCAGACATCCTTATGTTTCTTAGCTCGCTTTTCCAGCACAGAGCTAATCTTTCTACTATAAAGTTGCAACTTGCAGCTATCATGAATTTCCATGTAGGGAGGGGCATTAGTTTTCCCTCTGCTGTTTCTGCTTCTAAGCTATGTCAGTCTTTTATGAAATAGTTTTTTTTCATCTTAGGCCTCCAATTAAGATCCTTCTCCTCCTTGGATCTTACCTTGGCACTTCAGAGACTTATCGAGAAGTCATTCCAACCTACTAGCTCATGGAAATTAAAATTTTTGTCTTGGAAGACTGCCTTCCTAGTGGCCATTCCTTCAGCTAGAAGAGTGTCAGAATTGCAAGCTCTGTCTTCTCAACCACCATATATAACTTTCTTCAAAGATAGTCTCACTGAGAATGAATCCTTCCTTCATACCAAAGGTCACCTCAGAAGCAAACATTAACCAGACTATCCACTTGCCTGTATTCTTGCTTGACTACTCCAATAAAGATGAATACATGCTACATTCCTTGGATATACACAGACAGTTGCATTTTTACTTACACAGAACTAGATCTCACAGGAAATCTGAACAGTTCATTGCCTTTTCTCCAAATAGGTTAGATTAAGCTGTATTCAAAGTCACTTTAGCCAAATAGATTATGGATTGTATTTCTGCAGTTTATTCTCAGCAAGGCAAGCAACTTCCCTGTCCAGTTAGAGTCCATTCTAACAGGTCTATGTCTACTTCATCCACCTTCTCAGGAAGAATTCCAGTTGATGAAATTTGTGCCACAGCTACCTGGTCCATCGCTCATATGTTTGTATCTCACTAGAAGTTGGACATCCTTTGGTTCCAAAATGCTCAGGCATATCCTTCCTTGAGATCCTCCCAGAGTTTATGTAGCTGGGGACTCTGACCCATTTATGATGCATAATAAAATGGACATCAGATTAGAAATTATGTACTTACCATAACTTGGTATCTGTGTTGTCCAACTTCATTATGCATCACATCCCACCATCCTTTCCTATTCCTTTTTCAGCTGAGAGAAATATAGAGGCTAAGGGAACCCACTGGTTCTTAATTTTGGCTCTGATTGGTCACTTTCTTTGTCTAGTACTATTAGTCTGACTATCTTTAGGAAGGGGCAGCAAACTCGATCTGAGGGTTAGAAGAGGATTGATGTTATGTTGTCCTTCTCGCCTTCTTTCTTACTGGATGGGTTTGGAGCCGATACTCAGCTCTGACTCAGCCAATACACTAGCTCAAAGTCTCTGACTTGACTCATGGCTCAATACCTATCACACAATGCATTGGAGTAACCCTCAGATCTCGTTTGCTGCTTGAAGAGTTCAGATGCTCTCTTCTTGGCCATGTCTGAGTGCTTTTTAATTACACTACTGATAGGTGTTTTTTCACAAATTTCTTGTTATTATAGTTGTTGTAGATCTTAGTTTAGGCCGTTTATCCTTTCTATAGGTTTTTGGCATAATTTGTTTATCGCCTGTTTTGTTGTTGCTTATTGGCAATCGTTTTGCCTGTCTTATCCCTGTCAATCTTGTGGTAATTGTGTATTTCCTTTTTAGCTCATTTAAGTTAGAGAGCTAAAAGTAACCCATTTTGTATTAGAGGGTTTGTGTTGTCTGTTCCTTGTCAGCTCAGCTAGGTCCGTTTAAGTTAGAGGGTCTAGTGCCCGTTTAACTTAGAGGGTAGAACTGTTAGTTCCATGCACCGTTTTTTGCTGTGTGTTTATCTTAGCTTATTTTTGGTATAATTTTTATTGCAGTTCTACAAGTCTAAAGAGTCCAGAGATAAAGAACCCAAAATCTCTGGGTTTAAGAAATGCCAACAATGCTCCCAAAAATGTCTATAACTGATGGGCACAGTGTGTGCATGTACTGCTTAGATGCTATTCACTTGCAAGAATCCTGCAGTTTTTGTCACTCCTTCAGCTCTCGAGTGTTACATGCGAGGAAAAACAAACTGATTTTATGAGGTTTAGTAAAGCCTTCTTTTGAAGAAGCTTTACAAACTTCTCCAAATACTAGTGAAAAGTCCAAGAGACCTTCCTCTTCATCATCTTCCTCATTCAGAGCCTCCAAAGAAATTACCTAAATTGACTGAGAAAATATCTCCTTGGCTTCACCACCTTCGGAACCGAGGGAGACAATCAGTGCAGACAAATCTAGCTCATCGGTTCCAAAGACTTTGGAACCAATAGAGACTACTTCTTGGAGCCAGTCTGTTGAATTAGAACTGGTATCTCTGACTTTGAGATCCCCTGTTCTTCAAAGGTCTTGGTCCCCCACTCTTTCATTCAGGTCCTTTAGGATCTTATCAGATGACGACGTGGACAGGGTGGTATGCAGGCTTTTGAAGTCAACAGCGCTGGCAGAATTGTTCCCAGCTCCGACCCCACCAGTCTCGGAGCCATCCAAGATGACTACATCCACTATTCCTCCTCTGAGCCAAACTGGATCTTAGAGCTGGAATGCCAGATACCTCTTGTGGTAGACTCTTTGGTTCTGAGAACCCTTCAGGACTCTTCAAAACTGTTGCCTGCTCCGGCACTTTTGGTGCCATCTGGAGTGTCTAGAAGCCGCAGTTCTCTGGTCAGCTCTGGAGAGAGTCTCAGATCTGAGTCTCTTTGGTTCTGAGTCTACCCCTCAGTGTATCAGCATGGGTGAGCTTGCTCCTACATTGGTCTTGGAGCTAATCTCCTTGGTGCTAGGGATTTTCTCCACTTCCTTGGAACCGGGGTTGTCCTCGGAGCCAGGTGGATCAGCCTTCGAGGTGATGAGGAGTGTGCTGTCCCCTCCTACAGCTCTAATCAGGGATACTGGCATTCTTTACCCTCAGGCACCAGTGTCTGCTTTGGCACCATCCCATCCACAGGACAGCAGAGATTCAGGGCCTCAGGAAGCCCCATCAGGTGAGCCCCACTCTTCCGAGACCTCCCATAACTAATCAACTGAGGAGCCACCTTGGAAGAGGACATCCAAGAGGAAGCATGTAGTCTCCCCTGATGAGTCCATCACTTCTGACACTGACCTCGAGGAAGCAGAAAGGTCCCCATGGTCATCCTCTGAAGATATCACTTTCTCAGATATCCTGGTGATCCTAAAACAGAGAGGTGGCTGGAAAGCCATCAACCCTTCTGATGAGGAGTTAGTGTACCTGAAGGCCTTCAGATCTCTGCCTTTTAATGAGCTTATGGATTTGGTTAGTTGAAAGGCATGGGAGTCACCAGACACTATGGAGCCAGTCCCTCGGAGGCCAAATAACTTCCTGTCAGCTCCTTTGGATAAGGATTTTCTCTCAAAAGGTGTACCTATAGATGCTATGGTGGTGGCAGCAGCCACCAAGAAGGAACTCTCTGAGATGTCCTCATCTGTACATCCACTGAATTAAGATTCTTAAATGATGGACAGATACGGGGAGCATGTTTTCTCATCAGTGACTTTCACCCTCAGATTGCTGAACTACATCACACATTTTTCAAGACTTCAAAAAGATCTCCTAAAGGAGTTAGGAGATACTCTACAAGGTTCATTAGCTGCGGGGGTCTCAGAAAAAGTGACTGTCCAGCTATCCACCTTAAATTCCATAGTCAACTCCTCCATGAGGCTAATATGTTATGCTGCAGATGGAGCAAGCAGGACAACGAGTTCTGGAGTTTCCCTGAGGAGGCATTCCTGGATGCGCTTGTGCAACTTTGCGGAGCCCTTCAAGTCTACCTTTACAAATGCCCCTTTTGATGGTTCCTGCTTTTTTGGACCAAAATTCAAGGACACACCAGATTCAAGCTGGAAGAGAAAACTCTCTCTGCCATTGGAGTATGTTTTTCCGTACCTGCAAGACCTTATCATAAAGGCCAGAAGAGTGGAAAGATGTGGTTCAAAAGAACCCAGGGAGTTCTTCAAGATGCATGAGGTGAGCCCTTCCCCAGGGGCAGAGGGGGAGGCAATAATGGTAGACATTGCCTACATGGCAGAGGGGGCTGCAAAACAAGGGTGACCATGATTCCTTTCACGGCCGACCCCATCAGTGCTCCTGAAAGGAGGCCCACCTGCTCTTCTCTGGAGGCAGTCAGGGGACGATTAACTTTGTACTCAGAAGCCTGGCAAAATATCACAAGAGACAAGTCAGTACAAAGTATAATATCCAGAGGATATTCCATTTCATTCTGCCAGCCCATTCCACAGATCAGAAGAATCTGGGATTTTCCAACCAGTCAGAGGGAACAAGCAACCATAGCATTCCAAGAGTTGCTAAACAAAAGAGGAAGTCCCCACAGACCAAATAGGATTCAGAACTTACTCAAGATTTTTTTTAGTACCAAAAAAAAACATAGAACTGGAGACCCATTTTGGATCTCAGCAAATTGAACAAATCTGTAAAGAAGTCCAAGTTCCGAATGGTGACACTGCAGTCTAGTCTTCCCTTTTTAGGAAAAGACGATTGGATGTGCTCAGTAAACCTCCAAGATGCGTACTTCCACATAAAAATGGACAGAGCATCAAGGAGTCATCTACGCTTCTGGCTGATAGCCAGTCATTATCAGTTTCGAGCTCTGCCCTTTGGTCTCACTACGGCCCCCAGAGTGTTCACCAAAGGCATGTCAGTAGTAACGGCTCACCTGAGTTGCTTGGGATTCCAAGTGTTTCCATACCTGGACAACTGGCTGCTAACTGCCACCACCAAGCATCTACTTCTGCAGGCCAGGGAAACTACACTGGAACTTTGTGCTCAGTTAGGCATAACAATGAATTTTCAAAAATCTGCCTTGTTGCCTTGTCAACATATTTTATTTATTGGTGCAGATCTAGACAGTATTTTTATGATGGCTCACCTTCCGCCTGACAGAGTCTCTGTCCTCAGACAGCAAATAGTTGACATTCTTCCCAGGAGCAAAGTAAAAGCAAAAGTAGTCCTAACACTTCTTGGAACCATGGCATCAACCACCACTCTTGTCCCTCTAGCCAGGATGCACATGAGAATCCTTCAGTGGCATCTGTTTGCTCAATGGTCTCTTCAAGAACTTCCTATGTCCCATCAGATAATGATAACGGAGTCATGCAAGAGAGATCTCCAATGGTGGCTTCAGTCTGATCATGTGACCATCAGAAGACCCTTTGTTCCACAACAACCTGTTGCTACGGTGACCACAGACACTTCTCAGATAGGGTGGGGGGCATTATCTGGGAAGAACAGTCCAAGGCACATGGCAAGAACATGAGGCTCAGTTGCACATCAATGTTCTAGAGATGAGAGCAGTGCTTCTGGCATTGCAAGCACTTCAGGACTCTCTCCCACTAGGAACAATTGCAATCCAGTCAGGCAACATGTCCGTAGTCTGGGACATAAACAAGCAAGGAGAAACAAAATCATACCCCCTTTGTCAAGAGGCACTAAGAGTATGGCAATGGGCAATCTCTTCCCAACGTTTTCTGGTAGCAATGCATATCCGGGGAAATCCAAAGTGATAGCCGACAAGCTTAGCAGGGCAATTTTACTGCCTCACGAGTGGTCTCTGAAATAGAGCATAGCGGACAAGATTTTCCCAACTTGGGCCCAGCCTTGCTGCAACCTATTTGTAACCCCCTCGAATAACAAATGCAGCAGCTACTTTGCCCTAATCCCCCCAGTGGGGGAGACAACGAGAGATGCACTCGTCCATAATTGGCCCACCAGACTACTGTATGCCTTCCCTCCCTTTCCACTAATTCCCAAAGTCATTCAGAAAACTAAGGTCTTGGGAAGCAGGCTAATTCTCATTGCTCCATATTGGCCTCATCAAATTTGGTTCCCCTTCCTCTGGCCTCATCTTCAGGAGAAGTCATGGGCTTTGGACCTAGTCCCAGACCTTCTGACTCATATGTCAGGTGCGCTTCATCCTTCTCTCCAGACCCTCAGTTTGACAGCTTGGCTGCTCCATTTCCAAACATAGTCAGGATTCAAAATTTTACACCAGCAGTCAAACATATTTTAGTCTCTTCTCATAAGGCTTCCACCAGAAAATTGTATTCCAGCAGATGGAAGAGATTCTCCTATTGGGCAAGAGCAAGAGACATAAATCTCTTCTATGCCTCTATTAGTTCAATTTTAGAATTCCTAGCAGAACTTTTTCAGCAAGGCTCTGCTGCAGCTACAATTAAAGTCCAATTAGCTGCAATTTCCAATTATCACATTGGTGAATACACTCCTAATCTCATGTCACACAGGCTGTGTAAAGCATTTTTAAAAGGAACTTGTTTGTTGAGACCTCCCATTAAGGAACCTCTGTCACCTTGGGACCTAAATTTCGTTCTTACTTGTCTAACTTTACCCACTTTTGAGCCTGCTTCTTCATGCGATCTAAAGTTTCTCTCTTGGAGGACAATCTTGTTAGTGGCCATTTCATCTGCATGTAGAGTCTCAGAGTGCAAGCTCTATCAATTAAGCCACCATACCTAATCTTTCATAAGGATAGAGTATCCTTGAGGACTAATCCATCTTTTGTACCAAGAGTCTGCTCTCAATCCAATCTGAACCAGTCTATTGAACTTTCAGTTTTCTTTCCTAATCATTCCATCAAGGCAGAATACAAACTACACCAGTTGGATGTACATAGGCAACTGAGATTTTATTTACACAGAACTAAAGATTTCAGGAAAACAGACAAGCTATTTATTTCCTTTTCTCAAGCAAAGCGAGGCAAACCCTTCTTACACCACTAAGAATGAGGGTTTAGCCACATCCTGTGTGGCTACTGGTTTCCTTTCAGTGGGCAAGGGAGAGCATCTCTCATCAGTTCTGGGAGAGGGAACAGGAAAGGCTTTCCTGTTGGGCCAGAATGCCGTGTCCATCCCTGGGTAAGCTGCTGCTGCTGCCATTAGTAACATAATTGGCCCAATTTTTCCTATCAAAAAGGAACAGAAAACTCATCATGTGTCTACTCCTCCTCATATTTCCATAGACAGGAGTAGATTACTGGTTCTGGCTCAGGGTTTAATGCAGGCTATTAATCTTTCTTGTAAAGTAGTTCATTTTCAAATGGGATACCTCTTTTCCTGAAAACGTTTAAGATTCTGAATCTGAACAAGAATATGAAGAGACAGATACAGGGTTTTCTCCTCAGATTTTGTTCAGACTCTGAAAGTCTCTCTGTTAGGGTTTCTCTTTCTCTAAGGATATTGCTAGAATATGCTAGTGTTTTCAGTGTGAAAAGAATGAGGTTTCTCAGTACCCTAGAAAATACTATGAATTGTTAAACAAGGAATTTCCAGAATCTGCACCCATTCTTCCTGTTCTGTCTGCTTTAGAAAATGCGCGTGTTACTGTCTGCGATTTTCCTGATAGCCAACTGCCCCTAAAAAGGCAGATAAGCTGTATAAAGTTCCTCAGTCTTTTACATTTTTATAAACTACTCCCAAAGCTGACCCTGCAGCTGTAGCTTTAGTTGACCCCACTGCTGTTAAACACTTGGTTAATTCCAAGCCTTCTCTTTCAGATAAGGATGGGAAAATTATTGATAGGTATACACTTCTGAAACTTTGATTTTCAGAATTTTGAATTATCAAGCTAACATGCTGAAGTTTGTTCTGACTAACTGTGAATGTATAAGAAATGTTTTATCTGCAGTTTCTTGTTGTGAGAAAAAATATGCTTTGAATAACTTAGTTTCTTCTATTGCACAAGTCAGTATTCATTGTTTACATTGTGTGTATGACTCTCTGGATTCTTCTTCCAGGGCTGTGGTAGCTGGTATATTTTGAGGAGGTTTTCATGGTTGCATTCTCAGAACCTCCCAGATGATGATAAAAATGAGACTTTTAATTCCTCTCTGGATAGAGAGGATAGAGGCCTATCACTCATGACCCCCTTGATGAATGGAATAGATGAATGAAAGGGGCTCCTTTTCTCTACCAGAAGATCTGAATCTCAATTTTTCTCTTTGGCAACAGTTTTCAGACAAAAGGGCTCTGAAGATCATTCATCAAGGTTACTGATGGCAGTGGAAGGGAATTCCTCCTTTCGCGGGGGTCATTTCTCATCCTCAAGATCAGACTCTTTTACTTCTTCATCACATTCTGTCTTAATGAGTGATAGGACCAGTTCCTTCTTTTTACAAGGAGTTTTTATTTTATTCATTGATGTTCATAGTGCCAAAAAAAAAAAAAAAAGAAAAGAAAATGCCTTCAGACCAATACTCCATCTTTCTTTCTTTCTTTCTTTCTTTCTTTCTTTCTTTCTTTCTTTCTTTTTCTTCTCTAAACTTGTTTGTGATAGTGTTTAAATTCAAAATTATGTCACTTCACAACCTATTATCTCTTCTTCCTCTTTCATTGATCTGGTAACACTAACTTAAAAGATGCTTAACACATCCATATTCATCCAGACTTCGGACATTTCTTAAGGTTTTGTGGGTCTGGATCATGTTATCTTTTTTCTGCCTTACTCTATCCACTGTACAAAGAGTGTTCACAAAGTGTTTAGCTGTAGTTGTAGCTTATTGCAGGCTAGAGGATATCCACATTTTCCCATATTTAGATGACTTGCTTTTCTTTGCAGAGTCTTTTTCAATGTGTCAGGAATCTCTCTTGGATGAGAACATTCAAAAGTCTTTCTTGGCTTCTTCACAGAGGATTGTGTTACTGGGATGTCAACTAGACACCTAAGTTCAAATATCTTTTCTTTCACTGGAAAAAAAACAGATTTATATGTGGATCTGTTTCTAAGGTTTTCTACCCAAATTTGACACTGTGAGGATTTTAGGTCCCATGGCTTCCATGATTCTCATGATACCCCTGATAAGACTTCACATGAGAAAGATACAGTGGTATCTAAAGTCTCTGGTCCCAGCATCAACACCCTTTATCTTTTCAGATCACAGTGCTGGGGTTTGTCTTAAGAGAAATCATTTGCTGGAGACAACAGATATCCTTAAATCCAGGTCTCCCCTTCTTCCTCCCTGTTTTAAAACAGTCACCACAGACACCTTCTACTTTGCTTGGGGAGCAATTTCAGGAGGGATAAAAGTACAGAGTGTGTGGACATGAAGGACAGGTGCAAAGCCATAATTATCAAAAAGATGCTTGCTCTGATAAAGGCATTCAGCTCTCTGAATAATCTTTGGTCCCCGGGACCTCTTCAAGTTGTTACAGACAATTTATTTATTTATTTATTTTACATTTGTTAACCGGGATGGTCCGACTGGATACATGTCCTTTTTCAGCGGAGGCCCGGGGAGAAAAGCTCCAACAGAGTTACATTGATAATTAGGTACAGTAAATGAGCTGAAAGAACTTAACAAAAACATAGGCTATTTACATACAAGTACAAGACTGCCATTACTATTTCTGAGATTACTACAAATGTAACATTAATAACATATTAGCAAGGACGGTAGGCAGTATAATGACATAGAGTTAGACAGGATACATATTTCTTTATCACAGTATACAAAGTACTTATCATCTTAGCTAGTTGTTTATGTTTTAGTTAATGGCACAGAGCTAGTCTGGGTTTGAGCAAGGACATAGCCAGTGTGACTTGAAGTGGAGTTTTAGACTATTTTTGAATTGACTTAGAGAAGTTGCAAGCGTGATGTTATTTGGGAGAGAGTTCCATATTTTACCAGTGGTGTTGGCAAACAGCGTCACCACCTAGGTTGAGAGATTTAGTTGTTTGGACAAGGAGTCTGTTTGCTGAGCGAAGGCAGCTTAGATTGGAGTAGGGAGTCATTAAGTTTTTTAGTGCTGGGGTATTCTCAGGTTGTTTAAGGATTTTGAAGGCCTCTATGAGTTGGAACTGGTGAAGAAGGTGTGGGAATTCTATCCATCCAAGCTTTTTCAGGTTAGTACAGTGGTGTGTTCTGTAGGGTAGGCCTGTAACGAACCTGGCAATGTGATTATAGAAGGATGAGAGCTTGGCCAGATCAGATTTGTTAAGGTGAGTGAGGACAGGAGAGGCATATAGTAGGGTAGAGAGAGGTGTGAGGGCGCTGTGGCTGCCCTGGCATTCGGGGTAAGGAAGGCTTTAATTCTATATAGGGTCCCAAGTTTCTTGTTGACTGACTTAATGGCTTGGTTGATATGTATATCAAATCTGAGTTTATTGTCAATGTTTACTCCTAATAGCTTTGTATAGGTGTCTGGGAGATGATGGTCCCATTATTGGATTTTATAGTGAAGTTTTCGGTCGGAGATCTATTGGTTGGGTAGAAGATAAGTAACTTGGTTTTGTTTGGATTTAAGATCAGGAGATGGTTGGCAAGCCAGTTTTCGACTTTGGTGATGAAGCTATGTTGGGTGGTAGTTAGTAGATTTGCAAGAGAGGCATTGGAACATATTATAGTCGAGTCATCTGCATATTGAATGCAGGTGGCTTCAGGGATGACTGTTTGGATGTCGTTTATGAAGACTGAAAAGAGGAGAGGTCCTAATATGGAACCTTGAGGAACTCCTATGGTATTTGGTAGTAGGCAGGAGAGCTTGTTTTGCCACATTACTGCTTGTTGTCTCCCAGTGAGGTAAGCTTGAAACCAGTCAAGGGCTGGAGTATCTAGATACAATAGCACAGTCATGTGGTACATCAACAAGCAGGGGGAACTAGGTCCTTCTCCCTTTGCAGACTAGCCATGTTAGCTTGGGATATAGCTTCACAGCACATTCTCACTCTACAGGCATCCTACATTTTGTCAAAATTGGGGAAGACAAGCTGAGCAGGAGCAGGGTAGAACCTCAGGAATGGAAACCAGATCAGATGGGTCTCTATTAGACCCCAATTGCCTCCTCTCTGATCAATCAATTGGCAAGATTCTGTTCCAGGACTCCATGCAAGAAGGCCTGAAAGATGCCATTTACTTCCTTGTAGTGGAATGTTCTTGTATGCTTTTCCACCCATTCCACTAATACTCAGGGTACTTCTGAAAATTCAGAAGAAATCCTCAAAGATCATTGTGGTGACTCCCTTCTGGCCCAGGCACCCATGGTTCTCCTTTCCTTTGGAAATGGCCAGGGGCAATTACCACAAGCTTCTTCACAGACTATATCTACTCACACAAGAACAGAGGTATTTAATATACCCTGACATCGATCAACTTCAATTGGCTGCATTAATGATAGGTGCAGCAGGTATTAATAGAGGCAAGAAAGCCTGCTTCTAAAAAAATCTTGTATTAGTAAATGGAAAACATTTTCTAGTTGGTGCCAATAATATAACCAGCACCCATTCACTGCTAGTTGTTCTCTTGTTTTGCAATATTTGTGACAACTACAGTCCCGTGGCCTTTATTATTCATCTACCAAGGTTCATTTGTTATCCATTTCCATACTTCTGCCCAGGAATCCTCCTCTTTCAGTGCAGTGTCATGTCACATTATTTTTGAAAGAGGTTTTGCACAAGAGGCCTCCAAGTAAACCTAGATCCAGGTCAAGGTTTGCTAAGACCATTCTCCAGGGTCTCCAGGACTCTTCTCCTTCCACCTCCCAAATGTAATAAGCTAGGGTAATCTACCCATAGCTAAGGCTACTTCAGCAGTGGTGAATATGATGAGCATAATACATCTGTTTAAGTAAACTTACAGAAGATGTTCAAATGATTGCTGCTGCAGTAGACCCTCCCTCCCTCCCTCGATTCCCCTGTTTTTTGTTATGTTATGCCAGGATGTGAACAATCTTCTGCACTAACAGTGAGACACTTATCTTAACATAGACTCATTTATACATAAAACACAGAAAAAATTAATGTTTAAATAAAATACAAGTAAGCACTTTTATCTTAATAGCCAAGACAGTTTTATTCAGACTAGCCTACCTAATAGGTTCATAGGTTCATAGGAGGTTACTAGGTTAATGGCCCTACGACCTTTACAACCCTAGCCATGTAACCCCCCCCAGAGTACCCTAGTTGACCATAGTTAGATGGTCATTGTTTGCAGAACGATACTATGATCAGCACCGAGTGCCCCTCTCTAATACAAATACCATTTAAATAAAAAAAAAAATCACGCATTTCCATAAGTCATGTGACTGATTATGTATTTATACACATCGATATTTTTAGTGTATGATTAATATTTTACTGATTTCTTTCTTAAAACAGATTTAAATTCATTTTAAGATTGGGGCAACAGAAGCATTAAGAAAAACATTTCACATATTCCTTAAAATCAAGTTTATTAATATTATCTGATGATGTCCTTTTCACTCTTCCTCAACGTATGGGTGCAGGTCCAACTTGGCTGCATATTCCAGACTTTAGATTCAGCTCTCGAGCTCCTCTCTCTACCCATAATGCCCTATTATATCCCCTTTATCTCTCTTTACCTCTGATGTAATTTGCCACCATCACAGACACATGTTCCTCTCGTGAGCATTATTAGAGATATTTTCGTGAGTTCATTATTTTTTGATATAGTTATAACTTTATCTTAGTTAAAATGATCTATCCTTCCCCCTAGTTTTCTTGCAGGATGTTAGGACTTTTTCACTTTTTATCTTTTTACTGTTCTTGTTAAATAATAAATCTTTATCACTATTGCTGGTACCACTGCCGACCCTTTTCTCACCAGGGTATTTCTTTAGGTTACCATCAGTGGTAATTAAAATCATTTTCACTACTTTCCTATTTTCTTTTAAAAAAGCTTCTTGTAGTTTTCTTCTTATTGTTTTTCTTTTTGATATTTACCTGCTATGCCAGATAAACCAACAGGTTTTAAGAAATGGACTTCTTGTAGGCATAAAATCCCAAATAGCCCAAGACCTTTGGCAGATAGACATAACAAACTTATTCTAAAGGGTCTTTTCCCTGCTACATCTTCTTCAGGGTCTCAACCCTCTACCAAAACTAGCAAATATGCTTCCCTGGAGCACAGGAAACACTCCCCTCTAAAGTCCCTCAGATCTTTGTCAGAGCCTCTCTCCAAATGCAGAAAAACTTTGAATCCAACTCTATTGGATCCAAAGACTCAGCACTCAAGCTTTGGCTCCTATAGTTTAGTAATACGTCCTACAGTACCACCTTTGGATCCAAAGCTGGGTACTTAACACAGGAGTCTTACTCCAGAATTTGCTATAAAACCAGTTTCATCCACCCTGTCTTCTCCACCTTCTTCATTGCTTCAGACTCCAAAGAAGCATTCCAAGCCCCCATTCACTCCTTCCTGTAGGTCTTCCAGAAGCTTATTGGAAGTGGATATGTATAGGATGATGCAAAAATTTATCAGAGCTCAGATTCAGAAAGGGGTCTTGCCAGCTCTGTCTCTTATCAGATCAGTGTTTCTCCCTGCCATAAAAAAAAAAAAAAAAAATGTTTTTCTTCTCCAATCCATCCAGTGGATTTGGAGTCCCAGGATCCAAAATCCCAGAGAGGTCCAGTGTTGGATCCAAGGAAAGCTTCTTCTGCCACTCCGACTATATCTTTGGACAGTTCTGCTCCAATACTCCTGGATCAGAACAGGTTCTGGAGCCAAAGTGTTGAGTTATATCCCAGGAGACTAGTTCAGCTCCACTTTTGTCAGATCCTTTCCTTCCCCTCAGAGCCGTGGCCCTGGACATTTCGGATCTGGTTCCATCCTCTAGGCACAGATCTGAGAGAGGTTGAGACTAACTTTCATCAGGAGTTTCGGCTCTGAGAGGGCTGGTTGAAGCTTCTCCGTGTTGATCCTCTTTAGAGGTAGTGGAAGGGGCTTTTTCTTTCCCAGTAGTATGTGCAAAAGAAGACACATTGACTCCATGATGGAGTCACTCATGGAAGATACTGATTTTGATGAAGGAGAGGTGTCCCCCAGATCACCACTGGATGACATCTCATTTGGAGATATTTTAGAAATCCTAAAACAAAAAGTTGGCTGGTCTTCCCAAAATCCCTCACCAGAAGAGTCTTTATTTTTGGAGACTTTTGGTTCTGGCCCATCTACTTCTTGGGTTACCTCCTGGCAGATAAACTTATTGATTTGGTTTCCCAACAGGCTTGGAAGGAACCAGATACCTTCAAACTGATTCCCAAAAGACCCAATAAATGTTTAGCCCTGCCAGCAGACAGACCCCACTGGAGCAAAGGAGTCCCAGTTCATGGAATGGTGGTGGTGGCAGCCACCAAGAAAGAGCTAGCAAGACAGAGGTCTTCTCTGCATCCACCAAACAGGGAGTGTAGAGCTTTGGACAGATTTGGAAAGTGAGTCTTTTCCTCTGCAACCTTTTCCCTGTGGTCACTAAACTACCTGGCACACTTTACTAGGCTTCAGAGATATTTGACCTAACAGGTATCAAATGCTTTCTCAGAGTACATGTCTGCAGAGGACTTCAAAAGAATATCCTCACAACTGGCCACTCTCTTATCCATATCAAATGCTTCAATGAGGTTAATCTCTTATGCAGCCAAAGGTATTTCACATGCAGCTGGTTCAGGCATTGTCATAAGGAGGCATGCCTGGATGCGGCTATGCAACTTTATGGAGCCTTTTAAGATGTCCTTTATCAATGCTTCATTTGATGGCACTTCCTTGTTTGTGCAATCCATAATAGAGTTGCTTACCTGTGGCAAACAAGATGGAAAGACTGGGTATGCCATGGGAATCAAGTTTTCTACACTCAACAAACCTTTTCCAGGAATCAGAGAGGTGGTAAGAAGATGTGGTTCCAAAAATCTCAGGGACCTTTCCAAGATCCATGCGGTGATAATTGCTCCAGAGGCAGAGGAGGAAATTCTAATGGAAGACGATACCCTAGAGGCAGAGGAGGCCCGCATAATCTGGGCTTCAGGGATTCTTTTCCAGGCAGGCCTTTTCAGTGCTCCTGAAGTGCTGCCCAACTGTTCACCTCTGGAGACAGATGGGGGTCAGTTGTTCTTGCACCCAGATGCCTGGGCAAGTATAACACAAGATTCAGGGTTACTAAGAATAATATCCAGATGTTATTATGTACCATTTTTCCTTCGCCCATCCCCCCAAAATGATGAAACTTCCTGACATTCTACCCAGTCAAAGGAAGGCAGCAGCACAAGAAATCCCAAGGTTGCTAGAAAATAAGTCATCCAAAAGGTCCCACCAGACCAAATAGGATTCTGAACTTATTCACACTTCTTTTTAGTGCCAAAGCAAATTGGGGACCTCAGACCCATTTTGGATCGATGAAATTTGAATCAGTACTTGAAGAAATGAACATTCTCAATGGTCATGGTACAGCTCATCCTACCTTTTCTTCACACAGATGATTGGGTGTGCTCAATACATCTTCAGGATGCATACTATCATATCAAAGTAGACAGATTATCCAGACGACATTTACGCTTTTGGCTGGGATTCATTCATTATCATTTCAGAGCCCTGTACTTTGGACTCACCACAGCCCTCAGGGTGTTTAACAAATGTATTGTAGTGGTAGCAGCTCATTAGATGACTGGCTCCTCATCACCCTCTCTAAGCATCTCTTTCTGCATACCAGGGACTATTTGCTCCAGATTTGCAAGTCATTGGTTATAACAATAAATCATGCCAAGTCAAACCTAACAGTCCAAACCCTGGAGTTCATTGGTACAGTTCTGGGTACAACACCTCTGAGCAATCTGTACAATACCAAGTAGTGTGACAGTAATTTGAGCTTGTCCACATAGGACAGCTGTTGGGCACCATGGATTCTCTCTGTGAGGTATTTCTGTGGCCTTTCCAGTTGATGCAGATGTTTGGAGATGTGCATTCCAAATGGGGGCTTATACTCAATTATTGGCCTAATGAGGGAGGTTTATAGAGAGGTAATAACCTCCTTTTTTCTGGATGCAAGCCCTTTACTTATGAGGTGAACCAAGTAAACAGCTTTTCTGATCACTGCCACTACATGATGGTCAAATGTGAGATTGTTGTCAACCTGAGTAATCAGTTCTCTCACCACAGATTGTGTGTTTAGGGGGTTGCATTGATATGGTAATCAGTAGGAGCCATGTTTATGCCGAATGGTATGATGATACTTTTTTTGCATTTAGCTTGAGGCCATGACTTTGACACCAATTATTAGTTGCTGTGTGACCATCTTGCAGTATGTTAACATCATTTGGGAAGTCAATGACAGCACCCAACTTTCAGTTGTCCACAAACTTGGTCAGTCACAGGCCTTTTGTCTTTGCCTGGACCTCTGAGAAATAGATGCCAAACAGTAGGGGTCCAATGACAGATCCCCAGGGAACTCCAATAGTAACATGTATGCTATCGGAGAGGTGGGAGTGCCTTTTTTGACCTTTAGGGTCCTGTCGGTGAGCCAGTTGGCCACCCACCTGGTGACATAGGGATTTATGCCAAGATTTGTTAGCTTTTCGATAATATCCGAGTGGAGGATTGTATCAAAGGCCTTGGCCAGGTCAAAGTAAGCTGTATGTACTGACTTTCTCTCATCCATGGCCTTGGTGACAGTCTCAAAGAAGTCAACCAAGTTCAACAGGCAAGATCTGCCCTTGATGAATTCGAAGTGGTGGGGTCAAGTGCCTGGAGATTGCCTATGTCCTTGTTAATGAGATCCATAATAATACGCCCCATGGCTTTACAGATCAGACTTGTCAAGCTAATGGGGTGATAGTTTCCAGGGTCAGTAGTGGCACCACCTTTGTGCAGGGGGGATGACAATGGCAGTTCTCCACTCTGCTGGAATGAAACCTGTACTTAGGCTTTTGGTTGAATAGGGTGCTCAATGATGAAGCCTGTTCTTGCTCGAGATTATGTAGAATACAGCCTGGGATACTATCAGTTCCCATGGAAGCTGTGTTCTTTGCCTTGGATAGGGCCTAACACTTGATCTACAGAGATGTGAGGTGCAGGACAAGTATCGGGGATGATGTAAGGGCCTTTGGGGGGAACAGGGGGGTGAAGTTTGCACTGAACCTATCTGCTAGCAGTTTGGCTAAGTCAACAGGGTCAGTGTAAGTGATACTGTTAAATACTAATTTGGAACTAACCTCGGCTTTGCCATGGAGTTCCTGACATAATTGAAGAAGGCTTTGTAGTTTCCCTTTGTTTCGGAGGTAAGTTTTGATTCATAATTGGCTTTTGAGGTTTTCACTAGTGATCTAATTTGTTTGTTGAGGCTAAGGAGGGAATTTTTTCAGTTTGGAATTTGTTCATTTTTACCCTTGGACAACAGTTTCTTTCTTTTGTTGTAAATCCTGTTGATAGAGGATGTCCACCAGACAGGTCTGTGTTTTCTTGAGTAGCAGGTTTTCATTCTGTTGGGTTTGGCTGAATCCATGCAGTTGTACAGGTGATTGTATACTGCATTGGTGTACTGTTCAGCATAGTTCTCTTCATCCTCTGAGAGGGGCAGTGGTATGAAGCTACAGATATCCTCCCTTAGGAGGTTGTAGTCAGTTTTTGAGAATTTTTTTAGCTTGATCACGGCTGGGGGGAGGGGTGAGTGGGATAGAAATTTTGAGCGACAGTCCAATGATCTGATCTCACCAGGGAAGAAAATACTATGGGAGTGGTGCAGTGGTTGCTCATGTTGGTTAGAACCAAGGACAGAATGTTATCTCCCCTTGTGGGGGATGAGATGAGCTGGTCTCGTGTGTTAGAACTGATAAAGTCAAGGAGTAAGTGCATTAGTGCAGGAATATTTCACCCAGTCTATGGTGGGGTAGTTGAAGTCACCAAGGATTAGGGTGTTAGGGGGTACCCTGATGGAGTCAAGTAGATCCAGGTAAGAGGTGTGGGTGTCCTGAGTCATGGAAGGGGGTCTATAGCTGGCTATAACTTGGATGGGTGTCTTGCCAACTGTCAGTTGCACCTGGAGTGGTTCCAATGCATCATGCTGGTAAACCAGTCTGTAGGTGTGGCTGTCCTTAATGAAGATTGAGACTCCACCAGCCTTAGTCTTCCCAACCTCATTTTGGGGTCATAATGTGTGGAATGAGGTATAGCCTGGTAAGGCAGGGGTGCTCTCTGCAGCCCTGAACCAGGTTTCCAGTTTCATAAGGATAGCATTTCCTTACAGACTAACCCTTCCTTTTTACCTAAAGTGGCATCTGAAAGTAACATTAACCAATCCATTCACTTACCAGTTTTCTTTCCAAATGTTTAGAATAAAGGACAGTACATGCTGCATCTCTTTGATGTACACAGACAACTATGTTTTTATTTTCACATAACAAAACAAATTAGAAAATCAGATCAACTCTGTTTCTTTTCCACCAAAAAGACTGGGTTGTCCAGTGTCTAAAGTCAATCTAGCCAAATTGATTGCAGACTGTATTTCTTGGATTTATTCTGCAGAAGGCATGACATTACCTAAATTAAACCTAAAGGCTCATTCAACCAGATCCATGACTACATCATCTGCTTTTTGGTCAAGAACATCTATTGACAATATTTGTACTGAAGCTATATGGTCCAGTGCTCATACCTTTGTTACTCATTACAAATTGGATATTATCTCTAGAAACAGTGCCACATTTGGTTCGGTGTACTCCGCAGTATCCTTCCATGATGGCCACCCAAGATCAACATAGCTGTGGACTCTGTCCCATACATTTAGGAAGAATGAAAAGGACAACATCAGATTTAAAAGTTATGTTCTTACCATAGTTAGGTATCTATGTTGTCTATTTTCATTCTTCAACTTCCCTCCCATCCATTTTTTTCTGGAGAGACCTATTGGACTGTATTTGGAACCTACAGTTCCAGGTTTGAGTTGCACCTTCTTTATTAAACTATACCTGTCTCTGTTTAACTATAGGGATATATGGTAACAAGCTTGATCTGAGGTAATGGTGATGAATAGGGCATTGTGGATATTGGCAGGAGGTTGAGAGCTGGATCCAAAGTCTGGAATATGCAGCCAAGTTGGATCCGAATCCATACATTGAGGAAGAATGAAAATGGACAACACAGATGCCTAGTTATAGTAAGTGCATAACTTTTAAATCACCTTGCTTGATATAATTGTTAATCATTTCCTTATGTCAAATAGGAATCTTTTAAAACTTAAGCAACTACACGTATGTGTGATTAAAGCATTTTTTATCATTTTAACTGAAATAGCGTAGCTGCGTTTATAAATTCTCTGTTGTAAGGAATGCTTAGTTCTTCACACATAAAATGCTATGTAAACAACAACACAGTTAAAGTGCCCTGTGGCCTGTTGGAAGTTCTGAGTGTTAACACAAAAGTAAGGAGTGTTGGCAGCAAACCGTTGTGATTACATGAACTGAAAGAATAAAGCCCCTTGTTGAAACATTTCTTTTATAAGAAATGCATCATTAAAAGTTAATCCGCTCATCCCTACCATCTGACCTTTAATAACATGTTAATATAAGATGGATGCATGTTCTTATACTTTAGGTACAAATGACTAGCCTCCTTTTTCCTACCTTCATGAAAAGTGCTCAAATAATTTTTTTACCCACCCCAGACAAAAATGCATTGCCAGTAAAACAAAAATAAGCCTTGATGTGTTGAAACAAAGGGTTGCTGTAAACCAACAGGTCCTCCTGATGTGCCTTTAAATATTAGCATTACTTGGGGCCATAGCAGTCAGATTACTGAGGGTATTCAGCAAGATCTTTGACAGAAATATGTCAAAGCTACAGCAATAATGCAGGCAGAGAATTCAGTCTTTTAAAGGAAGATTGGTTTGCAAACCTAAAATGAAAATAGATATAGAGACACAAGCTAGCATATGGATTTGGGTAAATTATGTAATACATAACCCTTTACCCTAAGATAAATCTCTGGGAAACACTGCTTTAAATATTTTCACTGTAATGTAATGTAAGAACCAAGATACAGGGACAGAAATGTACTTGGCTGGCTAACATAAATTTGGGTCACTATCTCTGTGAGTAGACTCGGTATTATTTTAATATATTTACTTAATTTGTCCTATCTGACCAAAGGTATATAATATGACTTAAGTTCATATGTTCATAGGTAAGTATTAGGCAGTAAGTCTACTGACGATTATAAGCCTAGCCAAAAAAATGTTTTCAGAGGACCCCTCCAGCCTCAAGGAGGGCAAGACATGATAGACCAAGAGGAACTTAAGGCTGCCATTGAATTATTTAGATTTATCTTGAAGGTGGCATGGGTGCTGCTCTGCCTAACATATAATAGAAATTTATTTCAGAGGTAAAGGATATATTTGGATATGAATATGTCACAACAGCATGTCTAATTTATCTGTTGATGAAGGTTTAATGCCTTTAACCGGTTATTAGAGGTACCATTTGTTCAGTGAAGGAATAGGCAAAAGATGGTTGGATCTTTCATTGCTTGAAAGACAAGACATAGATTTCCATGAAGGAGTCTGTAAGAGATGGAGTAATGAAAGAGGGCTGCCAGTCTGTCCTGATGACTAAGATTTTACTTATGAATCTCTGAAGTCTGACAAGTAGTGTGATATGTTTAAACAAATACATGCAAAATGTGCATTATATTCAGTAATGGGTCTGAAGAAATATGAGTAAAAGGGAGTTAAGACTTTTTTGGATGTGCTGGAAAAGTCTTTGTAAATTAGATGAGCTATATAGAAGGCCTTTTGAACTACTGTGGAGACATTCAAAAAGACAAACGACTCAGGCAAGGAAAACTACTACACATAAATTTATTCTTCCTCATAGGATGACTTCTTCAGACAAGTAACTAAGATGAATGCTATAAACTACCTGGATGTTTGGCTATTTAAGGATAATGATGAAAAACGGTTTCTTGCTAAGATTTTTAGGAAAGAAACCTATAGTAATTCATTCCTTCATTTTACTAGTTTACATCCTTATTTCCAGAAAAAAGCAATTGTGAAGGGCCAGGCCATTAGAGCAGCCAGAATGATATCTAGATATGAAGACTTTATTGAAGAATGTAAATTACTAGAAGACATGTTCAGACACAGGGGATATCCCTACGACTTCATCAATGAGATACTTGATGAAGTCAGAATAAAGAGGGAAAATGGAGTTATTAACCCAATACTGAATAAAATGAATAATTTGAACAGTGGTACTTCAGCCAATCAATTGTCACTAATTTCACAAACCAACACTTGTGATAACACCAGTCAAGAGATTGACATTAAGTTAGATGAAAAAAGTACCCTTATTGACAGTTTTGGGACAACTTTTATTACGACGTTCAACCTTGAAAGTAAGACAATAAGAGAAATTCTTTATAAAAATTGGTTAATTTTACATTATGACAAGAAATGTTCTGCACAATTCTCCCTTTTCCCAAAAATTGTATACAGGAAGGCTAAAAACCTTAAAATGCTATTAACGAGTAAGAAAACCTTGACAATAGGTAAACCAAAAGGAACGTTCACCTGTGGAACATGTAAATATTGTAAATACATAAAAACTGGTAGTTCTCACGTTATTAATAAGAAGACGTATAATTTCAACCATAGATTTGATTGTAATTCTAGAATGGTGGTGTATGGAGCTTTGTGCATGAACTGCCCATGTTTCTACATAGGCAAAACAGAAAGGAGAATGTGTGATAGGATATATGAACATACAAACGCAATCTCCAAATTAAGAACTGAAAATGCTCTAGCAAAGCACATTTTCTCCTACCCCAACCATTCATTCAAGTTTATAGGAATAGACCAAATAATATCTGAGAACTGAAGGGGTCCCTCTAGTTTACTTCTCGAAGAGCATGAACTTACGTGGCAAATAAGGACCGATGCATTTTTAGAACCAGGTCTTAATGATCAATGCAATATTTCATGCCTTCTTAAATTGAGAAGTTTGGAAAGATAACTGTACATTCGTACATTTCTCTAGGATTATGTGTTTGAAGATAGGTTTATTATTTTCACATTGAACTCCATTTGTCTCTATTTTGAGAGATTACTATTAACAATATTAAGAACATTTTATTTTACTGATTCAAGCATCTTTTTTAGGTTAGCTTGATACTTATTGAATATAAATGTTCTTTTAACAATAGTTTTTAGCTTTTTAACTTGGTCCTTCATGAAAGTTAGACAAGATAAAAAGTCAAATCTATTTCTTACAGTTGTACATCATTACATGTTGAATAATTCAATATTACATTATTTTTTATAATACATATATATATGTTTTTTATATATATTTTTTTCATATAGGTATATATATATATTATATATATTTTTCATAGTCACATATTTATATACATTCTCACAGTTATAAGTAGAGGCATATTTTTATATTCTGTTAGAATTGCATTTTACAAGTTAAAGAAATAGTGCAGTGACAAGTCAGTTATATCAAATTAACTTGCTTATTTTTAAATACCACTTTAACGTATTGAATGCTCATGACTTTGTATTCTTACTTAAATGTAAACTGTTCGTTAAATTAGTTAATTGATTAATTATGTAGTCAAAGGATGATACAAAAGCTGAGTGTCTGTTTTTAGTTACTTGTCTGAAGAAGTCATCCTATGAGGAATGACGAAAAGCGCTTAATGGAATAAATTTATGTGTAGTAGTTTTCCTTGCCTGAGTCGTTTGTCTTTTTGAAAGTTTGCTTTTATTTCTTTTTTAATATACTGTGGAGACATGATGGTCAAATGATAAGAAATTATCGACAAGAGTACATAGATCCCTTACCCATCCATCCATCCACCCTCACCCCCTTTTTCCCATTTTGAACATGGGGTCAGAGTGTCACTTCAGCAGTGACAATCATCTCGAGCTAAGGTTTACACTGCTGGGTGGCTAGCCCTGCCGCACCTAGATCCCTTATAACAGTGTCTAATTGGGGTGTGTGTGTCATCTATATGGTGTGTGAAAATGTTTTGCTCACCACAGTAAATTATGCTACATTTTTCATATCTAGTTTGATGTAGCTGTTCTTGCACCAGTTGTTAATATGGTCTAACCCATGTTGGAGAAATTGTTAATCAGTGGAAGACTGAATAACAACACCCAGTTTACAGTCGTCTGCAAAGTTAGATAACCATAGGCCAGGAGTATTAGCCTTAAGGTTTGAGAAATGCATGTCAAATAGTCTGTTGAATAAGTCTGTGTGGTACATACTTTTATCTGTACTGGAAATGAACTGACCTGTATGCTGAATCTGCGATTATCTGTATGTATAACATGGCAAATTGTTCTTTTTATATCGTTGTTCTTGTGTATAATTTCATTTGTACCATGTCTTTTTCTACTCTCCTACCGAGTTATCACAGAATGTGTGACTTTCCAGATGAGCATTCCTAGTCAATGAATTTAATTAATAGGTAAATAAATAAGTAAATAAATAAATAAATGCACTCATAGCAGCTTTCTCAAAGCCCTGACCAGACATGAGCAAGGGGGTGGGACATAATAATCATAGGGCTCAGGGTATTTTGAAAGACTAAGAAGGGAAAGATTTAGAGAAAGAGCGGTAGTAGCATATGTGTAGGAGAGACAATGAAATGTAACATGATAAAATAAGAGGATGTCAAAATGAGAGAGGATCATGTTGGATGAGGAGAGGTAAAGTGATAGCTTCCATGTGGTCAGATTGGACAAAATAAAAGAGGAATAACTGGTGGAAAGACACACAACAAAGAGTAACAGATGCTGGAATGACAAGAAGTTGGAAGCCAGTTACAGCATTCTGATGTCTGCAGTGGGAAGAGAGTATAAAGTAGTAGAAGTATCTGATATTGTCTTTTCCATCCATTCCTCAATTGATGCGTTTGGATCTGACTTCAGATCCAAATATGGCCTGTTCTCCAGACTTCTGGATCCATAGCTCAGACACCTCCCCTGACCAATAATCCCCCTGTCCCCAACATTACCTCAGATTTCATTTGCCGTTCACTGAGCATGAATGTGAATCGCTGACTCAGGCACACCTCAAATTAAGTCTTTTTCTTGGTGATATTTTTTGATAGGCTCTTTGTTTTGGTTGTTATAATTACTGTTATTGTCTTTGAGACTCTATTCTGTTTTTATTTTCCTCCTGTTACCAAGAAAAAAAAATTATCATTTTAACAGTTTAGCCTTAGGCACTAGTACCGTTGTTTTCCCTTTAGTAGTTGCTAGTGATCTTTTTACCATTGTTGGGATCTCTTTAGATTTATAATAGTGTTTTTGGACTAATACCATTGCTAGTAAAGTTGTGAACTTTTCATCTTTAGGTTGGTGTGCATTTTTGTTTATGTCAAATAAACCAGTTGTTTTTTTAAAAAATGTGTGGCTTGTAGTCACAAACTTCCAAATTCTAATGTACACCTTAACTGTGTTTACTGCTTGTGTGCTGCCCATCTTGAAGAAGGATGTTCAATTTGTACAGCCTTTGAACACCTAGCAGTCATTGAATGTTGAAATAAATTAATCCTTATGCGTTTGTTACTTGCACAACATTCTTTAAAATCTTCTTTTGTCTGTCTCTGGAGTGTCCCCAGCTGGGGAGATATTCTTAGAAAAACATAGAGGGAACAAGAGCAATAGGTCCAAAGAAAAGGGATAGGAAGGAAGGAAGGAAGGAAGGAAGGAAGGAAGGAAGGAGTCCCTTGACTGCTGTTCTTCTTCCTTACCATCTTTAGGGTGGACAACCAAACAACCTCAGTCTTCGGATGCAACAACTTTGGAGCTGGCTTCAGTACCTCACAAAACATCTCCTCTGCTGGAGTCAAGATTTATGCAGGACCAATGTCCTCAAGAGTGTGTGCTCCTTTTCTTCAAAAAAGGCCTTTGCAGAAGTCTTCCAAACCTCCTTCCATTTCTTGCTCCCTAAGATCTATCAAAAGCTTGACTGAAGTGGATGTGGATAGAATGATGAGGAAATTCTTCAGGACCCAAATTCAGCTAGAAGTTCTTCCGTCTTTGTCCCCCATCAGACCTGTCAGCTTTGGCCACTCATTCTCTTATCAATGGCTACTCCTACTCCAATACAACCTCCAGCTTTGGGGATTCTGTATCACAGATTTCCACCTGGATTGTTCAAGTTGGATCTGAAGATGTGGTCATCTTTGACTACAGCATTTTCTCTGATCCCGCCAGCTCCAGTGTCTTTGGATCCAGATGGATCTTAGAGCAAAGCTTTGGAACCGATACCAGGGGTAAGAGTTCAACTCTGAAGTTGTTGCAGCCATCCAAATGTCTTAGAGCTTTGGCATTTGACAGCTCAGCTCCAGAGTCAGTCTCAGTGCAGGGTCAGGTTGGTCCTCATGGTCACCTGGGTGTGGCAGCTTCGGTTTCTACTGGTTCCTCCTGAACAGTTGCCTGAATGCTGCAGTTTGGGGGCATTTGGATGGGGCAGTTGTCTCTGAACCCAGAAGCCAGGACAGCCATCACCAAAGATGTCTAAGTGTGGGCAATTATTACCAGAGGCTATTACATTCCCTTTCTTTATTCATCCCCACCGCAAAAGAAAGCTCCATTATGTTTCACCCTTCCAAAGAAAGGCAGCAGCAATAGAGATAAAAAAAAAAACTACTAGATAAATGAGTTATCCAAGAGATCCCACCATACCAGCAAGGGTTTAGAATGTATCTGAGATTTTTTTAGTACTAGGGAAAAAAATGGACCTAAGGCTAATTCTAGACCTCAGTCACTTGAATCTATAAGTCAAGCACACAAAGTTTCAAATGGTCAGATACAGTCCAATATCCCTCTCTTGAGGAAAGATGATTGAATGTGCTCAGTAGACCTTCAGGATGCATGATACCACATGAGGATGGACAGATGCTCCAGGAGGTCTCTTCGCTTTTGGTTGGGAGCCAATGGCCTCACCACACCCCCCCAGAAGTTCATCAAATGCATGCAGTGGTTGCAGCTCATTTCAGACTGCAAGGATTCCTGCTATTTCCCTATATATATATATATATATATATATATATATATATATATATATATGAACACAACCATTCATATAGCAAGGTTACGGGAGATTAAGTTATCCACACTACACAATCAGGCCCTACAGCTTATTTCCCATCAGATGCCAACTGCTAGAAAAGTTTTACAACTTTTGAGGTCTGTGGCAGCATCTGTTACCTTACACCCCTTGACAAGGTATTACATGAGAGGCACTAGTGGTTCAGTAGTCCTTCAGACACTAACCCATGAATTTTCAAGTTCACTTAAACATCTGCATGGCTTACGTAGCTTGGTGGATTCAATCTCCATTAAGTATCCTGGGGCCACCTGTTTGTCCCTTCCCCCTCACAATGCCTTGGTGACCTCGATGTTTCCCAACTAGGGCCATCTTCACATCAGTCTCTTAGAGATGAGGGTAGTTCTCCTGGCATTGCAGGCTTTTCAGGATGTCCTCCCTCTAAGTGTGATTGCTATCCAGGCAGACATGTTGGTAGTCTGATATATCAACAAACAAGAGGGAACATGCTTCTACCCATTGTGTTGAGGATCAGTGAGAGTGTGGCAGTGAACAATATGTTCTGACTGCTTTCTAATATCAACATATATACTGGGGAAGTCCAGCGGCTTAGTAGACAGACTGAGCAGGTCTATTCTGCTACCTCACAAATGGTCTCTCAATCTAACAGTGGCTACACAAATCTTTCCTCAGTGTGACCAGCCATGCTTTGACCTTTTTGTTTCTTTTGCTACTTCCAAATGCAGCAGGTTCTTTACTCTGATCCCCTCTCCTGGGGGGGGGGGGTACTGAGAGAAGTTCTGATTCATGATTGGCCCGCCAGTCTCCTCAATGCCTTTCCACCAATCCTTCTAATCCCAGCATTTCTGCAGAAAGCATTACAAAGGAAGATCAGTCATCTTCATTGCACCTTTCTGGTCTTGTCAGGTGTGGTTTCCCTTTCTATGGCCTCCTCTGGTACACTCTCCTTGGGTGCTGGACCTAATCTTCTGTCTCATGCACCTGAAATGCCTCATCCAGACATTCAAGTCCTAAAGTTAAATGCATAGTATCTTCACTTCCAAATGGTCCATATTCTCATTTTCTCTTAGAAGCCGTTCACTAGGAAAGTTTACAAATGTGAATGGAAAATATTTCCCATTTGGGCCTTTTAGGGGAATTTAGATCCCTTTTCACCTCCTATACCAACAGTATTAGACTTTCTCACTTCCATTTTCCACTATGGATCTAGTTATTCCACTATCAAAGTTGAGCTAGTGGCAGTTTCAAATTTTCATATTTAATAGAATCATAGTTTCTTAGCATCACTCACGTTATGTAAAGCTATTCTAAAAGATACCTTCCTTCCTTAGACCTCCTCCAAAGCTTTAACCCAGGCTCTATATGAACCTGCCATTAAGGTGGACTTACAATTTCTGACTTGAAAAATGATTTTCCTGGTTGCCATTACCTCCTGTAGGAGAGTATTGAAACTCCAAGCCCTGCCCAACCTCCGTATATTATATTTCACAAAGCCAAGATATCATTAAACACCAACCCTTCCTTTTTGCCTCAAGTAGCCCCATTAATCAAAGCATTAATCTACCCGTTTTCTTTTCAAATTTTTTCTAATAAAGGAGAATACATTCACCATTTGTTGCATGTGCGTAGAAAATTATGTTTCTATCTCCATTGAACCAAACCATTCTTCTAAAGCTAAGATGCGACAAGGTGTTTCAAAGTTTACATCAGCTAGATGGTTGACTAGTTGCATCTCCTATGTTTATAGTGAAAAGGGTTTGACTCCACCTAAAATGCCTAAGGCACACTCGACAAGCTCAGTTTCTATCTCTTTGGCCTTCTTTTCTGCGGCCTCAAGTTGATGACATTTGTACCGCTGCCACTTGGTCTAATGTTCATACCTTCATTTCCCATTACAAGTTGGATTTTCATTCCAGAGATAGGGGGACTTTCAGTTCTGTAAACCTCTGGAACATCCTTCCATGAGACCACCCTTGGAGCTAAGTTGCTTAGGACTCTGTTCCATCAGTTGAGGAACAGGCAGAAAAAACTACATCAGATTTGAAAGTTATGTACTTACCTTAATGATAGATATGTGTTGTCTGTTTCCATCCTTCCTTTTCTCCTTCCATTTTATGGAAGAATTTTTATTTTGGCTTCTGGTATGTTAGTATGGCTTGCCATTTAGGCAGGATATCAGGTTCTTTGAGCTCCAGAGCAGATTTCTTTCAATCCCCTGTGTGATCCTGTGCTAATCTGTATGTAGTGATATATTTTTATTTTTCTTGCTCTGTCATAGTATTGCAGGCAAACTCAATCTGAACTAATTTTGGGGACAGAAAGGGATTATGGGTAAGGGGAAGAGCCAGAGCTACAGATCCTGAAGTCTGTTGAAGCTGCTGAATTCTGAGCCAACGTCAGATCAGAAAACCATCAGTTGAGGAAGGATGGAAACAGACAACACAGATCTGTCATTATGGTAAGTACATAATTTTCATTTCCAGGAAAGCTTCATACAAATGGAAGAGGAGGAAAAAAGAAATGGATGCTGAATATAGAATTTGTCACCCCGAGGGATAGGAGGAATGGTGTTGAGACCAGTAGTCAATATTTGTAGCCATGTAACTGTATGGATTACTGTCATATCAAGAACAGGGTAATCAGAGACAGAAAAAAGGAGTTTGGGACTATGGTGGTGTGGATTATGTGAAAATTGCAGAGCTGATGACAGAAAGATGCCATACGCAGACTGTCTCAAAAAGCTCCAGCTCTATTCCGTCACATATCACCTATTCAGAGGTGATCTCTGCCTAACATACAAAGCTATGTCAAACCCAGAGCTGTTGGACATGCTACACTTAAAGACATCCCAATCTCTCCAAACCACATGCTCCAGGGACCTAAACCTTGTCACCACAATAAACAGAACACGCTGGAGGGATAGATTCCTGTCCCAGAGACTTCCTAAACTCTGGAACAAACTACCCATTCATGTCAAGCAAAGCTCCTCATTTGCCCTCTAAGAAAAATCTTGACGACTGGATGGGAAATAGAAAATTCACCCTGGGGACTACTTCTGCGGCACTGCTTGACAGGGGCACAGGAAAATCATTTTCTTTGGTGGCAAAAGCCAGGGAACCTTTTTGGCTAGGCTTATATAGGCCCCAGGGCCGATAGCCTAGTACCTACCTATGAAAGTTCAGAAGACTAAGAAAGAAATGGGTGCCGGATATAGAATTTGTCAGGCCAATGGATAGGAGGAGTTGTGCTGAGGACGATGGTCAATAATTGTAGCAATACAAACATATTGTTTGCTAACAGGTCAAGAACAAGGTGATCAGAGACAGGCAGTTGTTGTAGATTATGTGAAATTGCAGAGCTGATGAGGGTATGTTCAGAAGAATACAGGAGGATGAAGAGACAAACTCACTGTGGGAAAACAATGAATATGGATATTTAGAAAGGAACGAAGAAAGGATTACAAGGCATAAGCAATGTATAAAGGAGGGAATGGCTGCTATGGCTTAAAAGAATGTTAAAATTTGCAGTAAGTGATAAGAAGTGATTCCAGCCTATGGAAGAAGAAAATGTAAAGTGCTGTGGAAGCAATGAAGAACTGAGAAGGATTGCATGCAGAAGGTCATGAGACCTAAAGCAGGTATGGAAAGAGACAGGCAAAAAGTGTAAAGAAGGGAATTTAGATGTTCTTCATTTGTGGGGGAGTAAAGGAATGCAGGAAGACAAAACGTCAACTGAGTAAATGAAGCATTGAGTACAAGAGACTGCATGATCTGGTAGAAATTCTGAATACATTCTTAGTATCAGCATTCATTAAGGAAAAGGTGGAGGGCTGGACATGCATTAGAGAGGAAGTGGACAAAAATAGATGTCCATGTTCAGACAATGGGGAAAGAAGAGAGTGCAGTGGAGAAGCTAAGGGAACTGACTGGTGATATAACACAGGGACCAGAATGGTTGTCCTTGAGGATACTCTAGAGACTGACTGGGACACCAGAGGAACTCCTCATGGACGGTTTCAATGAAAACCTAATTTATGGGTGGTTTCAGTGTATAGGAAGCATAATGCAGTAGTTTTCCTGAACAGCGCTACTAACTAGTCAGTTCAGCTTTGATGGGGAAATCATCAAGAAAACATTGAAAAGAAGGCTGCAAAGATTTCTAAAAGGCACATCTCTGTTGTGTGCTAATCAGAACTGGTTTATGGACAAATGCATCGTTTCAGATTAATATGATTGATTTGTATGAATGGTTAAATGAAGAAGAGGACACACAAATTACAATATTTGTCTTTTTGGACATTATGAAGGACTGTAATTGCATTACATGAGAGGTTGATGAGTAAACTTAGTCACACAGGCCTAGGAGTAAGAATAACTAATGCTTGATGTGGTTGGTGGAGAGAAAATAAACTGTGCTAGTAAGAGTATGTGATCAGAGCTGCAATGTAGAGGTTGGTCCTTAACTGTTCATTGTTCCATGTCCCTGTGTCTGACATATCTCTGGGTACAAAGTAGAGGATCAAGATTTTTGAAGATCACACCAGTTAAATTTACAGTTAAATAGCAGTTCCCGAGGGCCTGATAGGTCATACGTCATGCTATTTTAAAGGCATCCTGGGATGTTGTCTAGGCTTATTGATGCTGTGTTCTTGGCCTTAAACAGAGCATTAAGGACCTGTTCCCTAGTGATAGGGGAAGTTATATTTGATGTTATTTCTTGAGGGAAGGTTGAGAGGGAGAGAGGGTAAAGTTAGAGCTGAATTAGTCAGCCAGTAGGTTTGCTGTATGTTCTGGCTCAGTATATGTAGCTCCATTTACAATGAGCCATGCACACAATTATGTATTGCCTTTGAGATTGCAGACATAGCTAAAGAATGCCTTGTGATTGTCTTTCACCTGTGAGGCCAAATTTACCTCAAATTTGGCCTTAGTAGACTATTTGTCCTCTGAGTTGTTTGTTTAGTTTGATGTGAGTGCTTTTATCCTGCTGGGTGCTGCACCTCCTAATTTTTGTCATGATTTTCTTCCTTCTGTTATACATCCGATTGATTTTGTGATTCCACCATAGTGGCTTGTTTTTTTAGTTAGTTCTGTACTTCCTGCTGGGTACAGCTGCCTCTATGCAGCTATTAACATGCTTGCATAGGGTTTCCGTGAACAGTTCTGCAAGGGAAGCACTGTCCTCAGGGTTTATGGGGGCACAAAATTTTGCCAGGTTATCACTTAATAGCAGGAAGTTAGCCTTAGGGTCATTCCTGAATATTTCAGGGTTATCTGGGGGTCCAGGTTTTATTTTTACTTGAAAGGAGACCATTTTGTGGTCTGATCTTACCAGTGAAGACATTACACTAGAGGGTGTACAGCCATCTCCCAAACTAGTGTGGATCAAATCCAGTATGGGTTTCCCCCGGGTTGGTGTATTGACAGTCTGGTCCAGGGAGTTTGTGTTTACAAAATTCAGGAATCTCTGTACCTGTATGTATGGCATCCTATAGGATTTCCAGTTAACAGTGGTGTAATTAAAGTCACCCATGAATATGGCATTGGGTTGGATGGTGAGTGTTTTCAATATGTTTAAATACATGGTATAGCTCTCCTGGGTCATAGAGGGGGACCTATAGCTTGTAAGGAAATTGTATTAGATTTTGCATATCGTAATTTGAATATGGAGAAGCTTAAGTGCATTGTCCTGTTTGACTAGACTTGAGGTATATTTGTTTTTTATGTAAATTGAGACACCTCCACCTTTAGTCCCTGTCTGTGTAGTAGCTGGTCTAAATGTGTGAAAGGTATTATAACCTCACACTGTTGGTGTGCTCTCCACAGCTTGAAAACATGTCTCAGTGACCATCAGGTTGTAGTTATTTAGTCTGATGACCGGGGAAGTCCACTGGGCTGAGAAGAGCCCATTTTCAGTGGAGGCCCAGGGAGAAAAGCTCCAAAAAAAATTGGTACAATATTTACATGTTGCAAGATAAACATAATTATCAAGAAATATAAAGTACATTGAATATAAAACATATAGTCATTGAACATAGTCAGTTAGGTATAAATTGAGAATTGAAAAATAAGTATACAAGTACTGGAAAGAGTATTACATCATAGGGAGTGGATCTTCTTATACACTGAGTATTGAAATATAAGTATACAAGTACTGGAAAACAGTAGTACAGCAGTGGTAGGGAGTGGATTCCCATAGAGAGGGTATGGGATATAAGTGATGAATACAACAGAGTGGAGAAAGAGAGAGGGTTAGCGGGGTACTTAAGTTGGGGGTGCTTATGTTGGAGCATGACCAGAGCATTTCCATTTAGAAAAGGATCAGTGGGGCAGCCTACTGGTTACCCCCCCAAAAAAAAAAAATCCATCACGTTTAACTGTCCATTTTTAACTTCTCCAACTCTTCTAGGTTTCTAATATCATGATGGGAGTGGACCTTATTCCTACGTCAAAGTATGTTTAAAGTTCATGAAATTAGTGTTGTTTCAATCTTTGATGTTAGCCAGAAGGGCTCTTCACAGCACCTGCAATGTGCCCAGTAATGACTTCTTCTGCAATTCATATGGAGTTACTTGTATCATTAACAAATCTAAGTACAATTGTAAATTCTTTTTATAAGACCCGTTGCTCCTACTACTATTGGAACTGTCTGGGTAGCCTTCTTCCACATTGCCCACATTTCTGCCTTTAAATCCTGGTATTTTATGACTGTGTGTTTTTATGTACGTAAGAGATAGTAGTCACTGGATGTAGCAATTTCCATAATCAATCTTACTTTTGTCTTCTTTTCATGGACCATTATGTCTGGTTTTCTCACATTTATTGTTTGAACTGTTATAATGGGTGATGCCATGTGATATAAACTTCATTATTTTCTATGATGCTTTATGGCTCCTGTTTCCAATGTTTTTCAGTTACTTCAATATTATAATGTTTGCACAATCCCCAGTGCAACAGTCTTGACACATTTTTATGTCTTTCAGTACACAGTCCTTCTGCCATTAGTATATCACAACCACCAACAAGATGTGTGACTGTTTCCAGTTCTGTTTTACAAAACTTACATTTGTCTGTTTCTCCTACATGTTCAGTGGACTTTGTAAACCAGTGTGTAAGTAGTCCACTGTCTTGGGCCACCAATATTAACATTTCCTTTTTTTAGGTTTAAATTTACCTCTCCTTAACCATTCCTGCATTTGATCCTGGTCAATATGAGGCTGTTCAAGAGTTTTCTGTACTTGCAACTATATTTATGCATTTTCCATATTTCTTTCCTTCTCAAATGATCCTTTACCTTATATTATTTCTTTGTTTTTTTTGGCATATTCAGTTGCTGCCTGATTTTTATCTACTTCTGGTTTGATTTCCCATTCCCGGTTGACACCAATATGTTTCTGCTAAACTAAGTAGGGAAGTCATCTTAGATTTATTCTCCTCATGTTTTAAAACTTTTACTACATTTGGGTCTTGTGATTTCAGCAGATATGCATGCAGTCCCATGATTGCAAATCTATACATGTAATCAATTTCAAGTAGGCCAATACCTCCTTCAGAACAGGGAATATTTAATCTTGGTATGCACTGATTTTTATAAATAATTTTATAAGCATGAAGCATCCTTCTTGTTTTCCTGTCCAACCGATCCAACACCTTTTGAGGCCAGTCAATTACTCCAAAACTGTAAGTTAGAACAGTAAGATAAAACTTTGTTCCTAGATATCAGTGCTGTTTTCATTATTAATTTTAGTCTTCTAAAATATCCCTTACGAAGATGTATTTGCATTTGTTCATGCTCTATTGTTGATCCTTCATCAATTCCCAAATGTGTATACACTTCTTCTTGCTCAGGTTCTTTTATATCACATTTCTGTATCAGACTTATGTTTTCTTGGTGCTGTAGTTTTCCTGCTTTAAAGGTTGCTTTTGCACATTTGTCAAGACCAAATGACATTCTTATATTATCCAAAAATGTTTGACCACTTGCAGTTGTGCTTTCAGTTTCTCGTCTGATGAACCATACAATTTTAAATCATCCACAAAAAGAAGATGCAAAGTCTTTACACTTTGTTGTTTTCTGGGAGCCAAAGTGTAGCCATGACCTAATATGTTAAATAGACAGCTTAATGAGTTAAAGGCAATGCAAGAAGAGGTGAGAGAGTCACCCTGGAATATCCCCCTTTGAATTTTTATCCCTGGAATAATAATTTGCCCTTTATCATGACTTAACGGCAAAATAGTTTACCACTGTTTCGTGGTCGTTGTAATGTAATTGATCAGTGTAGGGTGTATCTTACACAATTTTTAAGCACTCTTTTATCCACGAATGTGGAGTACTGTCAAATGCTCTTTTGTAGTTTATCCTTGCCATACTTAGGTTCTCCCCCTTTATACAGTTCTCCATTATGCTTTATTTAACAATAAGTTAACCTTTGTTACATATGACTTTCATTTCAATAAATGATTCTTTATTACCTATGACTTTATTTTGTTAAACTTTCTATTCTATTGCCATGATTGAGTTTTCTTCTAAATGACTATAAGCTCTGTTGGCATCAATTCCAGTGTGTCGTTTATATGCCATCAGAAGGCAAGTTATTGGTCTATAGTTTTTAGCATAGCTTGCAGGTTCACTCTTAAGTAGTTGTTAACCAGGTCGGTGTCTGTTCAGGGTGTGCATATAAATAGTTCTTACTCATGGCTAAATCTTCATGTAAAGATTTTAATACTTTTAGCCAGAAGTTAGATACTCCATCTGGGCTTGAGGTTTTCCAGTTAGGAGCTTTTCTTAACTTTGTTTCAATCTCTCTGGCCGTTACTTCATCCCATTTCATATCTTGTACATTTGAACTTCTTATTCCTTCTTTTAGTTCTTCTATCCATGCAGAATCTTTGTTATCTTCTACAGGATCTTCATAGGTATTTCTCCAAAATGTATCTATTTCTTCTTTTTTTGGTGGTGTTTCAGTTTCTTTTCCCTTGTTTCCTAATTCTCTATAAAACTTTTTTGGGTCATCAATAAATTGCTAAATCTGATGTTGTCAATCTTCATTTTATCCTTGACAGATGGGTTCAGTTCCATTCTCGGAACCGAATCAGCTGTTACTACAGCTCGTGCCAGCCAAAAACTCTTGAGCTTCACCTCTGCCAAGAGTCCCTCTCTCTCAGTTACCTCTGATCTTGTTTGCTGCTTTCTGAAATGGTTGTGTCAAGCTACTACTCTTGAGTGCTATTGGGTTTGGTAAATTTTTCTCAATTTTCTCATAGTTTTTTTCTATCTCGTTTCCTTTTCTGTTTCTTCTTACACTTAATGTATTTTTATCAGTATCATCACTGATAATCTTTCCCTCTACACTTGTGTATATCTTAACTATCATTATTGATAGTTTTTCTCACCTTTTTCCTTCTTTCATAAAATATATAATATAATAAAAAATGATATCCCTTTTGATCTTGCTTTCCCTTTTCTTGTTTGTATGGGGTGAGCTTTGTTTAGTGGATCTATCCAACAGTTTTTCTCTGTTGACATAGCTGACAAGGGTAAAGGCCCCTCTAGCTTCAAAAAATGCCAGAAGTTTGGCCATAATATTTCCTTTGCAGATTTTCATTCACTGTGTGTATATTGTCTAGGCCCTCACCATTTACAGGAAGATTGCAGCGTCAGCCCTGCCTTCAGCCACTGCTCTTTAGAGGAAAGGCAGAATAAACTTATTTTAAAAGGACTTCTCCCTTCAGCCTTCGGTGAAGCCTTATCTGCTGGAGATAAAGCCAAGACAGATGTTTCTTCTCCTTCTTCCTCATCCTCTGCTGAAACATTGAAGAAAAGAAGTCTTTCAGTTTTGATCTCCCCATCAGTTCCAAAACACAAAAAAACTGAAGATCTTGTCTCCGACAGTTCCCACGGAACCAAAGCCCTTGACTGTTGATATTCAGGTACCGGCGGACATCACAGTGTCTGTCACAATTTTGAGTCTTTCCAAATGGAAGGCCACAGTACAGAAAGTGACTAAAGCTTCACTGAATAAGACTAAATTACTTAGAACTACCTACTCTCCTTCTATTGCTCCCTTTATTGGGGGCATTCCCAGAGATATTTTTGCAGAGGTCTAAGTCCCCTTCCATGTCATCCATCCATTAAACCAAAAGCCTTTTAGAACTCAATGTGGAGAGGACAGTGAATAAGATCTTATGGGCTAGAAGGCTTTCAGACTCCTCTTCGGTACTGACCCCTTTGGGTATTGGTGCCAACACTTCTTTTACACCATTATCTACTCCTCCTCTAACCTCCTTGGAGTTCTTAGAGTCCTCTGTCCTGGAACTCCTTTTACTGACTGTATCAGCCCTAGACCTGCTCGCTTCTTCAAAGTCAGTAGTTTTCCTAAGCTCTTTGGTTGTTTCTGAACCGGAGACCTCCTGGGGTCATGGCTACCCTACTGGTTCTTGGAGAAAGGTTTCGACTCCAGGTTACTCGGAGCTGTCCCTGCTCCTCAGAGCTTCAGCTCAAGTTAGTTTGGCTTCAGCTTCTGTCTCAGGGATTGGTTCTTCAGAGTGAGGAGTGACCCCAGGTCCGAGGCAGTCCTTATCACTTCCAGGATCCCTTCCCTCTTCAGGAGGACCAGCCTTTAAGGCTATGCAGTGGGGTCTCTCTGTTGTAGAGACCCAGTCAATGCCTTCCCCCTTGGGACAGGTTCCATTCTCTAGTTCTGTTATTCATACTGCCTCTTCACTGGGACAGTGGGTGCTAAAGCCAGAGGTGTGACAGTCACAGGTACTGTCATCTTCTGATACCTCCCCAGACTATCCCCTGAGGAGGTCCTTCAGAAGAAGAAGAAGTGCAAGAGGAAGCACTTGGATTTCCCCCAAGAATCAGTCACCAAAGATGCAAATTTTGATGAGGGAAAAGGGTCCCAACTGTCACCCCCCCCCCCCGAAGATGTCTCATTTGGAGATATCTTGGAAATTCTAAAACAGAAGGATGGCTGGAAGTTCCAAAAGCCTTCCTCTGAGGAATCTGTTTACTTGCAGGCTTTTGACACCCACCCGTCTACCTTTTGGCTGACTCTGCTCACTAACAAACTCATTCAGTTGATTTCTCAGTGTGCATGGAAGGCTCCAGACTCCATCAAGCTCATCCCCAAAAGACCAGACAAGATTCTTTTGGCTCCAGAAGACAAGCAGTTTTGGGCTAAGTGATTGACTGTTAATGCTATGGTCATAGTGGCCGCCACTAAAAAGGAAATTTTTTTGAAGAGAGTTCTTCTGTCCATCCACCCAGTAGAAAGTCTCAGGGCATATAAAGATTTGGGAAGCGGGTATACACTTCATTAACCTTCATCATAAGGTCTTTGACTTTCTTATTTTATTTATTTTATTTATTTCAGTTTGTTAACCGGGAAAGTCCATTGGGCCAAGGTAGCCCATTTTCAATGGAGACCCGAGGAGCAAAGCTCCAGACAGTAAGACAATATACAGTGTATTAGTACAGCATATAAGAGCAGCAATTTAACATTCAATATACAGCAAGACAATATTATAAACACATTGAAATATATGAGCTGAGTCAATCACTTATAAGATATTTACAAAAACAATAAATTCATGTTCATTTAATGCAACATATTTTTTAGACAAAGGAATTTTAAACAAAGGAATTGAAGCAGTGGCAGAGATTGTGAGTATGATACAATAGGGATAGGTATCAGGAATCAGGTAGGATGGGTACAGGAGCACTCCCAGAGGGAGGAGAGGTGAGAGTGGAGTAGGGTTTTAGAGAAAGGGAGGTACTGGGTAGTTTTAATGTCTGGGGGAAGAGAGTTCCATAATCTAGCAAGGGAGAATGATAGTAGAAGTTGCCCTGGTGTGTGTAAAGGCTTGCAAAGTTCCAAGAGGTTCTGATTTGTGGATCTAAGTGTTCTGTGTGGCTGGTGAAGTTTTAGAGAAGAGGAGAGTGATGGACAGTTAGAAGGTTTAAAAATTAGCTTGTGTGCTGTTGTTAGTTGAATGAAATTTAGGTAGCCTGGGTGTTCCAACCAATTTAGAGCATGGAGGGAGTTACAATGATGAGTGGAGGATTTGGATCATGTGGCAAACTTGGAAATTTTATTACAGCATGAGGAAAGTTTAGATTTTAGGGTTGATTGGAGATTGATGAGTAGTGGAGCTCCATACAAAAGGGAGGGTAGGAGGTAGATGGTAGATAGGAGTTGTCTAGAAGACAGAGAAAGGTACTGTCTGTGTCAATAAAGCATTCCAAGTTTTTGATGATTTTTTTATTATTGGTTTGTAGGTGGATGTCAGACTTTAGCTGGTCATCAATATGGACGCCCAGAAGTTTTGTATGGGGAACTATTTCAATAGATGTTTTGTTTAGACTGAGTATAGAGAAGGATGCTTTGTCAACAGCATTATGTCTAGGAGGGGTAAAGATCATTATTTTGGATTTGGAGGCATTTAGGGCTAGAAGATTGTCAAGCATCCAGGACTCAGTGGAGGAGAGCACCTCTTGAGTAAGGTTTATTAATAAGGGAAGAGTTTTGGCAGAGCAGATGATAGTGAAATTGTCTGCGTTTTGTACCAGTTTAAAATTGGGGATTTTTTTGTGTAAATCATTGATGAAAATGTTAAATAATAAAGTACCCAAAATAGAGCCTTGGAGTACACATGTTGGGGTGTGAAGGAAAGAGGAAGTGCAGTAGTTCCATTTTACAGCTTGTTCTCTGGCTGAAAGATAGCTGGTGAACCATTTGATAGAAGAGGAGGAGAGATTAAGATGGGAGAGTTTAGAAAGCAGAAGCTCATGTGATATGGTGTTGAAAGCTTTGGATAAGTCAAGGAGGAGGGTAGAAACTATGTTCCCAGAGTTGCAAGCAGAGTTGATGATTTTGAGGAAGGAGAGAAGGGCAGAGGTGGTGCTATGTCCTGGTCTAAACCCATGTTGGGTAGGAGTTAGTAGTTGGTTGTCCAGTAGGTAGGGTAATACTTGGAGGTGAATATATTTTTCAAGTATCTTAGAGATAGGGGATAGGATAGCAATAGGGCGAAAGTTGGAGATTGAACAGTTTGTACCTCCTTTATGGAGGGGGATGATGAAGGCTTTTTTCCAGAGGTGCGGAATGGAGCGATTGATTAAGATGCTGATTGGAAGGGCTATGCCATCAGCAGCTAGTTTGAAAAAGTTGTATGGAATGTTATCTGGGGCATTAGAGCAAGGATTTAACTTCAGTAGGAGCTTTTTTATAGTGTGGGTAGGAATGGATTTGAGAGTAAAGTGGGAGGACTCAGAGTTATTGGGTGTTGAATTTTCAGTTTCAGTTATGTTGGGGGAGATATTGTTAGGGAAAGAGGAGGTGAGTTTGCCTATGGAGTCAATGAAAAAGGAGTTGAATTGGGTAGCTAGGTGGAGGTCAGGTGTGTCTGGGTCAGGGCAAGGGTCCTCTTTTTTACCTGGGGATAGTATTGTTGCAATACTATTCCAAATTTTTTTGGGGTTGGTTTCATGATTATTTTGAAGTTTAAGGTAGTAGGATTTATGGTCAGTGGCTATTTGTTTTTTTATTTGATTTCGCAGTTGCTTGTATTCAGCAAGAGAGTTGGGAGTTTTGCATTTTTTATAGTATTTCCAGATTTTATCTCAGTGATGCATAAATAGTTTTGTTTCTTTGGTTAGCCAGGGGGCTGTTTTGGATCTGAGTCTTTTGGTTCTACAGGGGGCAAAGTGGTTAAGTATATCAGTGAAAATTCTATTGAAAAATGAGACAGCGGCATCTAAATGAAGGGACTTTAGCGGGTTCCAGTCTATTTGTTTTAAGGCATTAGAGAAAAGTAGGGAATTGAAGTTTTGCATGTTGCGGGTGGTAATGTGTTTGTGCTGAAGGAGGAGGATGGAAGGGGAATGGCATATGTAGGCAGGGAGATGGTCACTAAGGGGGTCAGGGAGAGTACCACTATCAGAAACTTGGTTTGGGTGAGAGACTAGTATCCAGTCAAGGATGCTACCTGTGGTGTAATCTTTATTTGGTCTAGTAGGAATTTTGGTTAGCTGAGTGAATTGATATAGCTTGATGCTTTGAGAAGGAGTAGATGAGTCAATGGAAGACAAGTTAATGTTGACATTGACTAGGATTATTGTCTCATTGTTTATGTTGGAGGTGAACCAGACAAGAATATCTTCCAGAATATGGATATTGTTACCAGGTGGTATGTACAGAGTGGCAATGCATAAAGTTTTATTGTTGTTTACTTTGAGAAGGGAGAGGGTTAGCTTGGCAGTGTCAAATGAGGGTATGGGCTTAGTTTAGGGGTGTCACTGTTAAGGAGGAGGAGAAGAGTAAGGCTACACCTCCACCTTTCTTTTGGGATCTGTCACTTCTTATAAGTTTATAGTTAGGGGGCATAATTTCGGTATCTTTTATATGTGGTTTTAGCCAGGTTTCTGTGATAGACAGAATATCATGTTTGTTATGGGAGATCCAGGCATGAAAGGCAGGTATTTTATTGCAAAAGCTCCTAGCATTAAGTGTGGCAAGGAGAAGAGATTTGTGGGGGAGGAGAAAGCTACATGAATTTGGTTTGGAGGTGGAATTGTGTGAAGGCCCTGGGTTAGGGTGTATGTCTCCAGAATGGAGGAGGAGGGTGACTAATTCTGAGTAGAGTATGGATAGGTATCTATGTTCTAATGGGTCATAGGTGTGGATGTTGGAACCTAATGAGGTTAGTTTGGTCGGTATGGGAAGCGGTTTACTAGGAGTAAGGAAGAGCTTCCTTTGAAATAGAAAAGATTCATTATGTTTGCAGAGGTGGGAGCAGGCTTGTGTTGTAGGGGAGAGTCTTTTTTAATGTAAGTTGCAGTTGTGTGAAAGGGAGGAGAGTGCTGAAACTGTGGGAGACTAGTAAGCTAGAGTAAGTAGAAGAGGATCAGGCTTTGAAATAAGGGTAGTAGAGCATAAGCAGCTTTTGTTTGCATGGTAGGTGATAGATGTGAGTTACGTCAGAGGGATATGTAGGAAGAGAGATGGTTAATAAATATGAGAGGTGTAGTTACAATGGTTTGTGTGAGGATGTATAGACAGGGATGTTGCAAGGTGGAGGATGAGTCAAGCAGTCTGCGGTGGGTGGGTGTAAGACAATAGGCCTAGGATAGTGTTAGGGTGTGGAGGGAGGGAGTGACTTAGTCTGATAGGTGGGGTTTATGTGGGAGTGGTTAGAGAGCTATAAATATAGATGTGCTAGGGGTGTGTGGGAATTGGGGGCAGGGTAGGGGACTGTAGTGAGCCTGCAGGGCAAACGGAGCAGGAAGAGCTGAGAGAGTAGGAAGCCAACAGGAACAATCAGTGGAATTTGAAGTTTAGCAGTAAGGAAATCAGAGAGCACAGGTAAGGGAAGACTGGAATACAATGTTTATTGGGGTAAAAGTGGACTGTAACAAAATGCAAAGAGTGAGCTACAGAGTGAATGCTAAGCACTAAGTACAGTGGGGAAAGCCTAACTCAATCCTAGAGCACATGATGTTATAGTTGCAGAAGGAAGGCTTTACACTACCACCTAGTGGCATTCCTAGGTAATTGAAGCTGAAAGAGAGAAGAGGGAGAATATGAGGAATGGCAGCTGGCTGCTAGCAACACACGGAGGGGCACAACACTAGGCAGACTACATAAGCAGAGAAAAGACACCAAAGTTGAAGCATGTACACTGATATAAGTGTTAGGCAGCAGCAGGATTCTTATCCTTCTTTTTTAGGAACCCTTTTGGGTGTTTTTTTGTTGTCATGGGTTGAAAAGTTCCAGGTGGTGAGAGGGAGAAACCCCTTGGAAGATGGGAGGGCAGGACGTAGTAAGCTAAAATGGAGAAAAAACAGTTTAGTAATTTAATAAGAAAGAGGGGAGGCAAAAGTAATACTTAAAGAACAAGCTAGGAAAGCAGGAGAGCTAGAGGGAGAGGATGGAGGCTAGGATAGGCATGAGCATGAGAAAGTGTAGGTGGGGTGAAAAAAATGCAAGTACATCAGGAGGGGAGATTGATAACAGTAGGAAATAAAAGTGAGCATGCAGAGCGATAGCTGAGAGGAGTAGGTTTAAGCTGCTAATATACTGTGATATACCAGGTTTACAGATAAAATACCATAGAAGTGTCCAAGGTTAACTCAATATGACATAAAGCACACTTAATACAGATATCAATGGTACATATAAATGCAGCAGATGTACCTATAAGCATCACATTTGCCGAATATTTCAAACAATGTAGAGACAACAACAGTAAGTACAGTATGCAGCAGATTCTAATGTGGTAACAGTAAAAGATCGGCAAACGCAATCATGACTCAGCAGCTGTTGTTCAATAACTCAGATATTCTAAAAGTGCCATGCCTGACCAAGCCTTACTAAAAGTAGTACAGAAATGGAAGGAAAAATGACGTATTCCATGACCTACTACTAGGGAGTCTAACAACAGGCTAGCTTGCCTTCCCTGTAATCATTTAAAAGGAAACAGGGATACTAACATGAGCATAATGGAAATAATGTGGCAGAGTACACCCACAGACATTACATCTCGTTATAATAAATGCAGAGAGCCCAGGGAAGTAGCGAGCAGGGATCGCCTGCACAGTATATATGTGTTGCGTGCAATGCTCTCAAAACCCCCAAAGTTACAACAAAAGTGGGGAAAATAACCAATCAACACACAGTTGAACTGTAATTATTAAGCAGGGGGTCTGGGGATATAGCGAGCAGAAATCACAAAATAAACCTCCAAATTTAACTAAAACTAAAGATTGATGAAATAATCACACTACTAAGTCTTATGTAAATGTTATACAGAAGACCTAGGGATGTAGAGAGCAGGAAACACTAGCATGGGGCATTTGATATGTACTGACAATCACAACTATTAAGTATGCATTTTCCACCCGAGTCCTAGGGGCAGGCCAAGAAGGTAGGCTATTAAAATTGTAGTAGTAGACTATGGGCTACATAGGGAGTCCCACATGACACCATTTACCAGGTAAGGACTTTGGAATTACTCAAGGAAAAGACGTTCTGGCAGAGGTCTCACTCACAAATGTCCGTTAGCGCAAGTGGATGGGCATACACGGATGCCCTGCTGAGACAACAGGTTCTCACAACTAGACTGAGAAAGGAGAACAGATACTACAGCCAGATTACACTGGTAAAGATTGTGGTGGGATTGAGCAAGTCAATGCAAGGCCTCAGGATTCCAGCACAGGTATCAGAGCATGAACCTTTGAAGTAGGTATGCCAACACAAAGATTAGCGGTCCTGGAGCCCTTATTCAACAACGATCCTAGGGTACTCTAAGGTAGTGGACTGTTTCTGGAGTCTAGCCTATGCAAGCCGCTCAAGGCAAATACCAAGTTACACAAGCCTCACACCATCTGCAACTACACATTAGCAGATAAAGGGTCTTGCCATCCTTCTCACACTTGGATAAAGTCTCTTTTACTTTAGGGCCCAAACTTAATAGTTGTGATTGTCAGTACATATCAAATGACCCATGCTAGCATTTCCTGATCTCTACATCCCTGGGTCGTCTGTGTAACATTTACATAGGACTTGGTACATTATACCAGACTCCAATGGGATCTGATTAAAGAGTTGTCAGATGCTCTGGCAGGAGCTGTAGCTGAGAGAGTCCAAGAGAAAGTGGCTTTCCAGTTAGCTACCCTGGAGTCTGTGGCCAATTCATCCATGAGGCTGATGGCTCATACAGCTGAAGGGATGTCTAGAGACAACAGGTTCTCACAACTAGACTGAGAAAGGAGACCTGATACTACAGCCAGATTGCACTGGTAAAGATTGTGGTGGGGTTTGAGCAAATCAATGCAAGGCCTCAGGATTCCAGCACAGGTATCAGAGCATGAACCATTGAAGTAGGTATACCAACACAAAAATTAATGGTCCTGGAGCCCTTATTCAACAACGATCCTTTTTAGGAACCAAAAGAGTGGTGGGAAAATGTGGTTCAAGAAATCCCAAGGGCCTTTCCAAGACACACATGGAGATGGTTCCTTCAGGGCCAGAGGGTGAAACCAAAATGGAAGAAACTGCTCTCACAGCAGGCATGTTCTGCAAAACCATGGCTTCAGGGATTCTTTCCCAAGCAAGCCCTTTCAGCGTTCCTGAAAAAAATCCCAATTGTCTTCCTGTGGAGGCAGTTGGGGGATGCTTATCCTTGCAGCTAAATGCCTGACTACACTTGACAAGGGAGTCCTGGGTGCAATGGATGATATTCAGAGGTTATATTATTGCCTTTTCTCCACCTCCCTACAGTTAAAAGAAGATCCTTGATATTCCCCACAATCAGAGGGATGCAGTAGTGCAAGAAATTCAGAAACTGCTGGACAAACAAGTCATCCAACAAGTCCCGCCAGATCAAGATCCAGAATCTTCTCAAGACTCTTTTTAGTGCCAAAAAGACAGGGGACTGGAGACTGAGTCGACATCTCAGTGTGTTGAACAAATCAGTTGGGCAAACAAAGTTCCGGATAGTCACACTACAGTTTGTTCTCCCATTTCTGACAAAAGATGACTGGATGTGCTCAATAGACCTTCAGAATGTGCTTTACCATATAATAATGGACAAATGCTCAAGAAGGTTCCTCCACTAATAGCTGGGAGACAGCCCTTACCAGTCCAGAGTACTGCCCTTTGGACTAACCACAGCCCCCAGGGTATTCACCAAATGCATGACAATAGTAGCAGCTCACTTGAGACTGCAAGGATTCCAAGTGTTTCTGTAGCTGAATGACTGGTTCATAACAACTTCGACTAAGCATCAATTAATAATAGCCAGAGACTACACACTCCACATCTGTGCCCATCTAGGAATTACCATAAATCTAGAAAAGACACATTTAACCCCAACACAAAATTTAGAATTCGTAGGGGTAGTACTGAATACTCAAATGATGATAGCATCTCATCACCCAGAACAACATTAGAGAATTGTGGTTTAGGTTCAAAAGTTAATTCACAGGAAGAAGGTTCCAGCACAATTAGTCCCGCAAACTCTAGGATCCATGGCAGCTTCCATAACTCTAGTCCCATTATCCAGGCTACATATGAGAGTTATGCAATGGCTACTAACTTCCCAGGGGTCTGTTCTTCACCACCCAATGTCAGACCTAATCTTGATCACCAACCATTGCAAAATGAACCTTCTATGGTGGGTGCACTCCAAACAGATTCTTTATGGTTGTCCCTTTATTTTTCCAGAGCCCACAGCCATTGTGACCATGGATGCCTCCCAGATGGGGTGGGAGGACATTATCTGGGCAAGACAGTCCAAGGCACTTGGTCTCCACTGAAGCTAACTTGCATATCAATGTCCTGGAGATAAGAGCAGTGCTTCTTGCATCACTGACCTTTCAGGCAGGTCTTCCTCAGGGGACTATTGCAATTCAAATGGGCAATATGTTAGTGGTTTGGTACATCAACAAACAGGGAGGAACCAAGTCTTACCCCCTTTGTCAAGAAGCCATCAGCGTATGGCAGTGGGCAACCTCGTCCAACTGCTTTCTAATAGCAATGCACATTCCGGGGAGTTCCAACGTGATTGCAGACAAGCTAAGCAGATATATCCTTCAGCCTCACTAGTGGTCTCTCAATCCATATGTGTCGAAAATTATATTTCATCATTGGAGTCAACCTTGCTGCAATCTGTTTGCATCTCTCCTAAACAACAAATGCAGCAGTTACTTTGCCCTCATTCCCCCTCCAGGAAAGTCACCCAGGGATGCTGTCCTCCATGATTCGCTCCCCTGGTCTACTGTATGCCTTTCCCCATTACCTCTAATCCCCAAATTCTTACAGAAAGCACAAAGGTTGAAGAGTACAGTAATCCTCATTCCACCCTTTTTACCCTTGACAGTTTTGGTTCCCCTTTCTTTTGCCTCACTTGATTTGTCAACCTTGGAATCTAGACCCAGTGCCAGATCTCCTGTCCCATCCAGATGGCCTTGTTCATCCAAACATTACGTACCTCCAGCTGAGTGCATGGTCCCTCCAGTTCCACTAAGGGCCAGGCATCCTAATATGTCCTCTCCAGTATGTTGAATCTTCTTATCAGCTCATAAACCTTCTACTAGAAAACTATATTTAAGTAAGTGGAAGAGATTTAGAAACTAAAAAACAAATTGACACTTTCTCTGCTTCAGTTGATCATGTTTTAGATTTGTTAGCATCTCTGTTCAATGTTGGGGCTTCTCCATCCACCATCAAACTGCAATTGGCCATGATTTTTGATTTTCACAATGGTTTAGAAGAATGTTCTTAGCTTCTCACAGGCTTTGTAAATTGTTCTTGAGGGGGACTCTTTTGTTAAACCCCCCCATATAAAGATCTGACTCCTCCTTGGGACTTATTTAGCACTACAGCTGGTAATACATTCCCCTTTGAACCCTCTGTGGAATGCAATCTGAGGTTTCTATCTTGGAAGAAGACACTATTTTTGGTAGCCATTACTTAAGCCAGAAGAATTTCAGAAATCCAGACCTTATCATCTGAACCTCCTTACCTAGTCTTCCACAAGGATAGGGTATCTTTACGAACAAACCCCTCGTTCCTGCCCAAGATAGTGTCAGAATCTAATAGCAACCAGACTATTAATTTACTGGTCTTCTTTCCTAATCATTCTAACAAAGGGGAATATACTCTACATTTACTAGACATCCACAGACAATTACATTTTTTATCTTCGGAGAACAAAAACGATAAAACAATGAAGTCAACTGTTTGTTTCTTTTTTTACTGCAAAGTTGGGTAAGGCAGTCTGCAAGATTATCCTCGCTAAGTGGCTGAAAGATTGTATTTTATTCATTTATGATAAAAACAAATTAACCTTGCCTAAACTTGTCAAAGCACATTTGACAAGGTCTATAGCCACTTCAGCAATCTTCCAAACTAGAGGTTCTATGGATGACAAATGTGCAGCAGCTACATGGGCTTCTCCCCATACCTTTATTACTCTGCACAATAAGAGTAATCACCCTGAGTTTATTAGAAAAAACATACCCAAAGGATAGTTTATTCATGCTAGTAGAATGACTAACGAAGATGAAACTCTACAGCATGAATTTGGTTTCATTAGTAGTATGTTTGTTAATCGGGGATATAAAAGAGAATTTTTAGATGAACTGGTAAAGGAAATATGGCAAAAAAATACGATTCATATCCCCTACACTTAAGTGTCCATTTGCAAGTAATAATTCAAATAATTTAAATAAGAGTAGAAATAAGAGGTTGGTTTGTAATTTGGACATGACAGTAGACACTGCATTGATTAGGAAAGTCATTCAAAATAATTGGAAGATCTTGTAGGGAAATAATGATTTGTATAAAATTGTAGGTAATAGACCTAATTTTGTATACAAGAACAAACACTGTTTAAAACACTTATTGTATAAGGAAAACAATAAATATATTTCCAGTATTCTAAATACGTAGAAAAATAAAGTAATGTATAAGTGTGGCACTTGTAGATGATGTTGTTTTATTTTGGAAGGCCTTTTTATTTCATTAAGTACTTCTCCAAAAATTATTAATGTTCCAGGGCATTTCACGTGTAAAACTGGAGGAGTAGTACACATTTGTGTTTGTAGTGGATGCCCTGCTTTTTATATTGGCATGAGCACTAGAACTTTGCAGGAAAGAACTAGAGAGCATCAATACGCTATAAAGAAATGTGACAACAATAATGCTTTGTATAAACATTCTATAGAATGTGCCACATATAAAAAATTTCTTTTTTCTATAGTGGAACAAGTCAACTTAGATTTAAGAGGTGGGGTTTAAAATTTTTTTAGAACAAAAGGAAACCTCCTGGCAGATAGAATTAGAGGCTGATAAAAAGCCAGGTTTAAATGAGGTTATAAACATAAAATGTTTTTTGAAAGATAGAAGGTTGTGTTTGAATAAACAGTAATTGTATATTCCCTCATTTTTAGTTAATTGGTTAATTGATAAATTAATGTGATGATTGCTTTATTAATTATATGGAACAAGTATAAAAATGGAGTGTTTTTAATGTTGGTTATTCATTTGTTCTGAAGAAGTCCAAAAGATGAAAGCATTTAAATAAAAGGTTGTACGCTCAGTTGAAGCTTTATTATTTTGATTTTGTGCTGCTTTAGTATCATTGGGCCAGTATTTTTCAGTACTGGTTTTCAGAGGTTATACTGGTACAAGTGTTTTTCCTTTATTACTCATTGCAAACTGGACCTGGTCTCTAGGGAGAGATCATCTTTTGATTTGATGGTGCTCAGTTATGTACTCACCATAATACTCCATCTGTGTTGTTGATCTTTATTTATCCTTGACTCCCTTCGCTCCATCCCCTGTCCTCAAAGGTTTTTGGTGGAACGGATCACATGAGCATGGATAAGGCTTTCATCTGGCTTACTTCCTGTATGTGTATATATAGATGTATATATGTTTTCAAATGTTTACACATTTTCTGCAAACTTGATGATCTGAGGTAATTAAGAGAGAGGGATTCTGGGTGGAGGTAAAGCTTGAGAGGTTTTGGCTGGTGTGAACTGTAGTAATGGCCGAGTTGGTTCTGAGATTGTCGCCAAACTCATCTATCAAGGATAAATGAAGATCGACAACACAGATGGAACGTTATGGTGAGTACATAACTTCTTTTTTTATACTTTTCCTGTATATTTATCTGCATATCTTCTAAGTTTTTCTGCCTGTGCTCATATTTTTAATTTATTTGCAATATTGCACAATATATTCTTATTTGTTCTGATACTACGCATTGCTTTTATCATGTCCATCTTTCTGAGTATATTTGTTGATCTGTTTCGTCTTCTATATTCTTCTAAGTGTGACACTTCTTGTCTTAATTTCTTTTATAGTTTTCTCTATTTGATGATTCCATGATGGCATTTGATTTCTCTCCTTCCTCTCACTTACTGCCCTGTGTTTTTGCGGTAAGATTGATCTGTTATTAATTAAGCTGCACAGTAATATATCCTATTTACTTCTGTTATATCACATGAATCTCCATGAACAGTCCTAATTACTGTGTTCATTTATTTGATTAAACTTGTAACTTGTTGGGTTTTATTGACATTATTTCATTGATCTTAATATGTCTGTCCATCTCTATTAAATCAAGCAGCACTTCTCTTAGATCATTTTCTTCTAAACTGAGGGAACCTTCTTTGTTCTCCATTTCTAGCAGGTATTCTACAGAAAGTTACAGAGCATCTTCCTGTGCCACATTCTGTTCAGTTTCATCCTGTGTTATCCATTGCTCTTTCATGTGGAACTCACTGGCCTATCACTCCACAACATTGCCTGCATCAGAATTGCTACAGTTTCCTGTTCTTTCCCTTGTGCAAATCCAAATGAACTTTTGTACTGGTTTTCGATGGAAAGCTCCAAGGGATCTTCATATGGCAACTAATCAGATGTTTCTTGTTCCATTGGTTTCTCCTTAATTTGGGGATCTATTGCTCTATCCTACTATGATGTTATCAGAGTTAGATTTTCTACACTAAATCCTTTACTTCACAGGTAATCCATAACATAAATTTCCATTTCTTTAACTTCTCCATTACTAATCCTCTTTTCTACTTTTCCTCTTTATTTATTGTTGTATTGCAAAATTTTTCATGTCTAGATGCCTTTGCATGTGTTTCTCTTCAAATATCTTTGGTGCTGCTCTTTTTGTATTGGTTAGTTTTGCTTTCTCATTTGCATAAATATTGCACCATATTAAATGTATTTGTCTTTCCCATGTCCATAGGTCTTCTTCAGATGTCTTCTGCTCCTCCTTTTTCTCCTTACTTGGAGTACTCGTTGTTTCATTGTGCTGTGACATAGCCTGTGTTAGACTTTCTACACTAAATCCTTCACTTCACAGGTATTCCATAACTTCAGCTTCTGCTTTTAACTTCTGTATTACTAATCTTATGTTCTACATTCCCTCTTTGTGATATTACTTTTTGTATTGTAAAATTTTTCATTTCTGAGTGCATTTGCCTGTATTTCTCTTTGAATATATTTAGGGCTGCTTTTTTGTATTGATTAGTTTGGCTTTCTCCTTTGCATAAATATTTCACAATATCAGATCTCTCTTTCTTTCTCATGTCCATATTTATTTTTTATATCTTTCAAAAATCTCTAGATTTTGTTCTTTATATTATTGCATTTCTTCATTTGCTTATTTTTCCAAACAGTCCAAGGTATCTTGGTCTGTATAATGTTTTTCACAAATCTGTTGTATTAATGAACACAAATTTTTATTTGAAGCTTCTGACAGTTTTTCTTGGACAAGTATTTTTATTTCCTCTAATTTCTCTGTTGATCTTTTTGTATATCTTCTGTTTGGAAATTCTGGGCTTCTTGCATAATAGTACATAATGCCTTTCTTATCCTCCATAGTCCACTCTATTGTTCTTATGGTTCTTTTTTGGCCTATCGGTTTTAGTGATTTTTGTGGACTGCTACTTCTTTCAACAATGGAGAGGGGGAGGCATTCTCCCCTGAGCCTTGTCTAGCCCCATTGCAGGAATGTTTCCATGTCTTGAGGATTTTACATTGCCATTTTTTCCAGTCCTGGGACCAGTCTGCCTATAAAGATTGGGTATTTTTTATCCTAGATCTTGTGCACACAGCCATCTTTTTTATTTTTAACCTACTGCTGTCCATGATATGTGCTACATAAAATGCAGCCTATATATATCATTGTCGATTTTGTAAAAACACGGTCCATCTTGTGAAGGTACTCACCAAGACCTGAGGATGAATTCAATCTCGGCAGTACTACTCTCCTTTCCTTACTGATTTATCATCTCCCCATTGAGACCCCAAAGATAATTAACAGCTGGAGTGTGTACCCATAAAATGGCCTTGCGCAAAACATGAGGAGCAAGGGATGTAAAGAGAAGCATTGAGAGATGCAAAATGGTAGCCAGCTTTTACAAATTCACTGCTGTGCCCTCCATGTCCATGCAGCCTCATCTTCATTACCCCACACTAACAAACATAGTGGGATCTCCAACAGAGATCTCAGAGACAAGACCTAGGAAGTAATTGGTAAGAGAGGCATTTTCCACATCAGTCCTTTTGCAGAATAGCTTTGATCTTTTGGCTTTAAAGCTGTCTATTAAGGACTTGGACACTGTATTGGAAAAAATGGAGCAGACAGCAATCAAGAGAACACTTCCAAAAAACACACCCAAATAATGGGAATAAACCTTTCTGGGCTTTCCTAAATCTACATCTCACTACAAACAGCCAAGGCTTTCAGTTGGGATGGTTATAATGCTTAGGGTTGTGACATGTTTGAGTATTGAAACTTAACTATTTGTTTGAGTCAAGTTGAGCGACACACAGAATATTGGGACTGGAAGGTCTCTCACGTACACATAAATGCACAAACATATATATATGGAAGTGCTGCTGTTGGTTGATTTGAGTTTTAGTCGACATCTGTTTTATCAACACAGTTTGGTCAACCAAACATATGCCCAACAGCTGTGTGAGATCAACCAGTTCACGTGTTGGGGAATATGCCCTATCCTCAATGACTGATCAATGTTTTTGTATGTGTGTGTGTGTGTGTGTGTGTGTGTGTGTGTGTGTGTGTGTGTGTGTGTGTGTGTGTGTGTGTGTGCGTGTGTGCGTGTGTGTGTGTGTGTGTGCGTGTGTGTGTGTGTGTGTGTGTGTGTGTGTGTGTGTGTGTGTGTGTGTGTGTGTGTGTGTGTGTGTGTGTGTGTGTGTGTGTGTGTGTGTGTGTGTGTGTGTGTGTGTGTGTGTGTGTGTGTGTGTTTTGTGTGTTTTGTGTGTGTGTGTGTGTGTGTGTGTGTGTGTGTGTGTGTGTGTGTGTGTGTGTGTGTGTGTGTGTGTAGGTATGAATTTGTGGGGGGGCAGGTGTCTGTATGAGAGCATGTCTGTGTTCATGTATATGTTTACACACACATGTGTATGCGTGTGCCTACGTGTGATGATAGTATCCCTAGTAGTTTGGTTGCAGTTAGATAGTATAGATGAATAAATTAAATTATAGACTTTCTGCTTGCCAAGTTAACAAAGAGTAAAATCATGGAGAAGAGTTTTGTTATATTGTGCCCCATAAATTATGAATCATACTTCATAATGACAAGAATTATGCATAAGATACTGAGGAGGAGAAACGTTTATTTTTAGGGGGATGCATCTGAAACCCTTCGAAACTTATCTAGGAAGCTTGACTGTCACCAGCAGGATGTCCTTTTATGCTGCAAAGTGATTTAGTGAGCTCACGAGAGTTCAAAAACACTTCTGATTCCAAGAGTTTACTTCTTTGGTTCCTAGTTTTATACATGTAAATGAGGAATCATGCAGTACTGCACGGGGTGGGTTCAGTGCCGTACTTTTTATTTATTGCCATAATCTTACGGTCAAGTATGAATTCCTGGGGCATGCCTGGAAGGCATAACATGCTTGCTTTGAGGTCCCATTTTAATGTATGGTAACCGGCACACCCAGTGTTAAAGTAGGATGCTAACACTGCAATCCTATACTGAAAGGCAGTGTCTGATACTGCAGCATATGGTATGATTGCTAGGTATTATACAGAGAGGGCATGTATATTTGTAGAAAAGTACCTTCTAAAGGACAAGCTGGAATAATTGTGTGTTTCTATTTTCGCCTTTAATTGTGTAGATATTAATTGTCTGTGAGGGAGAAAACATGTGGCAAAATACAGGCACAATGCTGTTGTATACACTGTAGGCTACTATATAGGCTGAACTATATCATTAAAGTTGTATATCCAGTGCCATCTTGTTATTTGCCATTCTCTGCTATCATCATCTCTGTCCCCACATTACAGGATCCTGCTTGCCTCACTTTGTCCCTCCATACATTTCATATGAACGGGTTGACCATATCTCACACAGAAACATGTACTCAGACTGTCCATTCCATCTACAGCTTGTATCTCAGAAGTGTCACTGCATTCCATAACATGTCAGGCAACCACTGATGCATTGTTTCATTCTGGTACTCAGAGTATATGTGAATTGGTTATAATTTCATAATTCTGCAGCCATTTGTTTCCTGCATCCTAATGGTGCATGATTGTGACATCACATGTTTCTGGACACAACTCTAGTTCTGCTATGTCTGGCAAACAGAATTTTTAAATGCTGTGCTGCTCTGATATCATCTCAGAGTGCTGCTGAGATGGTTAGCAACTTTTGGGAGCTGCAGTTCATTAGCACTGTTTTGCAATGCATTATCTCTGGTAGTTTCAGTACCCTTATGCAGAGAGCTCACAGTATATATTTTGCATATTGATGGGTATCTCTGTCATTCTACTCCTACTTCATTTATAGGTTATCGGTATTTTATGATTGGGGCAGTGTAGTGATTGCAGTGGGCGGGGGGGGGGGTTCCACTGTCTTACCCCAGGCTTTTAGACTCCAGCCCTCAGTGTATATACCAGACAGAACACCAGATATACATAGTATAACATTTCCTTTTAAGGCAGGGACAACGGGCATAGCAACAATTTCTAAGTCCCTCAACAGAATCAATGAGTCTTTCAGAAGCAAGATATACATGAGAACAATAAGGAACAATTTGAAGTTACATAGTGGATTAGTCAGGAGAGAGCTAATTAAGTATTACTTCACTTAAAGAGTGGTAAATGTCTTCAACAGCATATATGAATAAGTGTGACAGCAACAACATTTTAGAATGCATGAGCAAATGTTAGATATTTCTTATGGGGACTTAGATGATAGCCAAAATAAATAAATAAATCAAAGAAATAAGTTTTTGTTTAAATAGGATATCATGTTTACCCCATATGTAGAAAGACAGACATAGTTGGCAAGCCAACTAATCCTTTTCAATTGTTAAAAAAGTACATGAAGTATTTCCATTTATTTGGTCTGTAGGGACAATGGCTTTTATCAAACAACAGTGACGTTTAGTAGAGCATTAAATAAGGGTATACATGATGCTTTTGTTACCTACTATCATAATTTTATAATGTTTACATTATGCAATGATTTAAGCTTGAATGAAATAAGGAGAAAGACATACAACATGTTTCTGAGGCTTCAAAAAAATTACAATTTCATTTTACCTCACCGCAAAACTCAAAAAATGAAGTAGCATATCTGGATTGCTGTCATCAGAGTTGCAGTTTTATGGTTAAAACCAGGAAGGTAAAATGAAATTGTAATTTTTTTGAAGCCTCAGAAACATGTTGTATGCCTTTCTCCTTATTTCATTGTTGTTTGCCTTTCTCCATGTTTCATTGTTGTATGCCTTCCTCCTTGTTTTGTTATTGTATGCCTTCCTCCTTGTTTTGTTGTTGTATGCCTTCCTCCTTCTTTCATTGTTGCATTCCTTCCTCCATGTTTCATTGTTGTATGCCTTCCTCCTTGTTTCGTTGTTTGCTTTTCTCCTTGTTTCATTGTTGTATGCCTTTCTCCTTGTTTCATTGTTGTTTGCCTTCCTCCTTGTTTTGTTGCTGAACAAAAGTATCTTATTGGCTAGGTCTTGGATAAAATGGTAGCATTCATTAACTTGCCTATTAGGTTAAATGTATCAGTCCTTTATTTTTGTGACTAGTGATTAAGCTCATGATAACAGATTGAGAACCTGTAGTGTTTTGCTGCCACCCCCCCCTCCAGTATCACTCGTTGAACATGTTACTGTTCACAAATCTGTCAGCAGAGAATGAATACATTTTGACATGGACAGTATTCCTAAATATCACATCCCATAGTAGTCTGGCATGCTAAATTTCTACCACATCATTTATACAGAGTATCTTTGGATCAGGATGAAGCAACACATGTACTGATAACAGATATATTGAATGATACCATCTGCTTGTGATTTCAGTCTCAAAGTGATTGCAACGTCTCTGAGGAAAGTGTATTTTATGGAAATGCATGTTCTTCTAATTCTTCTTCTGATGATTATTGGTTTATTTCTATTTTCAGCCTACTGTTTATTAACGTTATCAACATTGTTCACAAAGTTTTTGTCAGAGGTGTATTCTTGTCATTCCTTGCTGCTCAGTTGCATGTGTTTCCCACTTGTGAATAATTGCATCAAAGTATCCACTCCACAAAATGTTTAGCAGCTCTGCAAGTGACTTCTGAAAGTAAGTACAAATAGCATGTTTTCTCAGGTTTCCTGTACTATTTTGTTTGTTTTTATGTGTATCATACAGCGTTTTAGAATTTGCAGTGTCTTTGATGACCTAGTATTTACAGTGATAAATTAGACTGGGCACTCCCTATTGATATACCCACTTGTCATGCTCACCTCATGTTTTACAAGCCCTGCCCATTATTAACAGGATGTTCTGCATTCTAAAAATAATATAACCCAGTGGTGACTGTCCATGATCATTCAGCGAGAAACATGTATATACTGAGAATGCAGCACAGTTACAGGAAAATATTAATGTGCTCATTTATCTAAGAAGAAGAACTTTTGCTGAGCTGAGTAAGGCAGTGTATGATATACTCATTTTAATGTTCTACTTACTGCTTCACTTGGTCTGACTGTCATATGTTGCTTGTAGGTCAAACAGCTTTGTGATACAGAATAACTGGCTGTCTTGATGGGAATTCATGACTTTCTTTTTTTTAAAGAATATATTTTCTTCAAAACATCCTACACTGTTCTGCAACTCCACACACACGTGTGTGCATGTATGTAAGGATATATTTGCATTTCATTGTTTTATTGTGATGTAATAAAACCATCAGAATTTGCTCACATGAGCTTACAAATTATCATCATCATCTCCTTTCATCTTATCCTGGTTAGGGGTCGCCACAGCGGAACAACGGTCCACAGAACAATTGGCAGTGGAGTTTTATGGCGCTGAGTTGCCAGCCCAGTGCCCAACCTTCCACAGAAGGCACACACATATGCACACACTCACACCTAGGGCCAATTGAGAGTGTCCAATGCACCTACAGCATGTCTTTGGGATGTGGGAGGATACCGGAGCACTCGGAGGAAACCCACGTGACCACAGGGAGGACATGCAGACACCACACAGAAGGCACCATTGCCAAGAATCGAACTGAAGAGCCTCTTGCACCACCATGGCATCCTGAGCTTACAGATTATCATAATATTGCAAAATAAAATTCATAGTCCCTCAGGATATGAATTCTCATCCAGGTCATATTATTTGAATACCAGTTTCTTATAAGATGAAATCTGAATATTTATTTCTCACTCTGATATTGTGAGACCCACCATTTGTGATTACACTATTTATTGATTCCCCATGCCTACATATTTCACATTTTTTGTATGCTCTTTTTAAAGCTTATTGAGCATTTGGGTGACTTGATCCTGAATGACTCCTTTCAGCCCTGAAAGGAACCCAAAGGACAATGTTTACAAAAATATCTAAATCTCCAAGTTGAGAAGACTGTATGTACACTTTCTATTGATGCCCTGGCACATTTTTGTCAGGAGACTGGTGAATAGGATAGTGCTAGGTAACTGGCAAGAGGGGGTGAATTCTTAGTGGCAAAATCCTGCATGAAGATTGACAGACAAGGAGGGCAGCAAGTGGAGCTGTTTGAAGAATAATTTAACAGATAGGTGGTCTAGAATGTGATGCATCTGTGGAAAGAGGGGGGGAGATGTGGTTAGACTAATAGACGTAATGAGGAAATGAAAAGGTTTGCTGATGGCTGTGGAGCTCAGGTGTGGTAAAGACAAGCAGTGTAAAGGGGCTAGGATGGTGTAGCTCAGGTCAGAAAAATACAGTTATAGGCTGTAAGGGAAGGTGTGGTGGGATCAGGCATGCTAAACAGAAGGCTTTGGGGCCAGGTGGAAATGAATCAGAGGGTGTAGGGAGACTGCAGGATGGCAGGGATTGAGATTGGGTCAACAGGAATGGGATATTAGAGAGATCAGAGGCTTGAGAGGGGTAGAGTGCAAGTTAGAGCAGGATAAGAAGATGTTGTGGGAGAAAATGGGATGAAAAAAATGGCTATGATTGGCAAGCTGGAACAGTAATATAGGAATATGGGCAATTCTGATCGTATGGACAAAGGAAGGGGTGAAGTAGAGTAGTATAAATGTTAATCTTAGTACTTTCTGTTACAAAATGGATAAGGATTATCCAGAATACAGAACATTAAGTAATGTCTGGTGTTGTAAAGCATATATGAGTAAGGCATATCCTCCAGTGTTTAGAAAAGGCACAGAAAAGAGGCACATCATGCTTCGTGTTGACACAGATAATCTGGGAGGCAAAGTTATCATGAAGGTCAAGACAATGGCAAGCTTGGTGGTATGCTTAAAGGTACTGCTTGTCCCATATGAACAGAGACAGATTAAGTAACTAGTGAGGTAACTGCTGTGCTACAAGTAAGTATGGTGAATGGGATAGCAAGTATATCATCTGTAAACACAAGTCTGTGCCAGTGGTCTGTTAATGGGGCAAGCATACCTGTATCAGCAGTCTGTTAGTGGGGCAAATGTATCCTCTGTAAACACAGGTCTGTGTCAGTAGTTTGTTAGTGGGGCACGTATATCACCTGTAAACATAGGTCTGTGTCAGTGGTCTGTTAACGGGGCAAGTATATCACCTGTAAACACAGGCCTGTCTCAGCGGTCTGTTAGTGGGGCAAATGTATCACCTGTAAACACAAGCATGTGCCAGCGGTCTGTTAGTGTGGCAAGTATATCACCTGTAAAGACAGGTCTGTGCCTGCGGTCTGTTAGTGTGGCAAGTATATCACCTGTAAATACAGGTCTGTGTCAGCGGTCTGTTAATGGGGCAAGTATACCTGTCTCAGCGGTCTGTTAGTGGGGCAAATGTATCACCTGTAAACACAGGTCTGTGTCAGTGGTCTGCTAGTGGTGCAAGTATGTCACCTGTAAACACAAGTCTGTGTCAGTGGTCTGTTAGTGTGGCAAGTATATCACCTGTAAACACAGGTCTGTTTCAGCGGTCTGTTAATGGGGCAAGTATATCACCTGTAAACACAGGTCTGTCTCAGCGGTCTGTTAGTGGGGCAAATGTATCACCTGTAAACACAGGTCTGTGTCAGCAGTTTGTTAGTGGAGCAAGTACATCACCTTTAAACACAGGTCTGTGTCTGTGGTCTGCTAGTGGGGCAAGTATATCACCTGTAAACACAGGTCTGTGTCAGCAGTTTGTTAGTGGAGTAAGTATGTCACCTGTAAATGCAGGTCTGTGTCAGCGGTCTGTTAGTCGGGTAAGTATGTCACCTGTAAACACAGGTCTGTGTCAGTGGTCTGCTAGTGGGGCAAGTATATCACCTGTAAACACAGGTCTGTGTCAGCAGTTTGTTAGTGGGGTAAGTATGTCACCTGTAAACACAGGTCTGTGTCAGTGGTCTGTTAATGGGCAAGTATATCACCTGAAAACACAGATCTGTGTCAGCAGTCTGCTAGTGGGGCAAGTATATCATCTGTAAACACAGGTCTGTCTCAGCGGTCTGTTAGTGGGGCACATATATCACCTGTAAACACAGGTCTGTGTCATCAGTCTATTAGTGGGGCATGTATATCACCTGTAAACACAGGTCTGTGTCAGTGGTCTGTTAGTGGGACAAATATTTCACCTGTAAATACAGGTCTGTGTCAATGAACTGTTAAAGGATCAAGTATACCTGTCTCAGTGGTCTGTTAGTGGGGCAAATGTATCCCTGTAAATACAGCTCTGTGTCTGTGGTCTGCTAGGGGGCAAGTATAGTAAACACAGGTCTGTGTCAGTAGTTTGTTAGTGGGACAAGTATATCACCTGTAAACACAGGTCTGTGCCAGCGGTCTTTTAGTGTGGCAAGTATATCACCTGTAAACACAGGTCTGTGTCAATGGTCTGTTAATGGGGCAAGTATACCTGTCTCAGTGGTATTTTAGTGGGGCAAACGTATCACCTGTTGACACAGGTCTGTGTCAGCGGTCTACTAGTGGGGCAAGTATGTCACCTGTAAACACAAGTCTGTGTCAGATGTCTGTTAGTATGGCATGTGTATCACCTGTAAACACAGGTCTGAGTCAGTGGTCTGTTAGTGGGACAAATATTTCACCTGTAAACACAGCTCTGTGTCGGTGGTCTGTTAATGGGTCAAGTATACCTGTCTCAGCAGTCTGTTAGTGGGGCAAATGTATCCCTTTAAATACAGGTCTATGTCTGTCTTCTGCTAGGGGGAAGTATATCACCTGTAAACACAGGTCTGTGTCAGTAGTTTGTTAGTGGGGCAAGTATATCACCTGTAAACACAGGTCTCTGTCAGCGGTCTGTTATTGTGGCAAGTTTATCACCTGTAAACACAGGTCTGTGCCAGCGGTTGGTTAGTGTGGAAAGTATATCACCTGTAAACA